>NW_024879541.1:17500-317500 GCF_009819885.2 Catharus ustulatus
TTTTGGTTTCAAACAAATCACCATGTTTCAAAGGAAGTCATGCACATTCCATGCAGCAGTTTATGGCTCTTTGACTCTGGAAAGACAGTGGTCAAGAGAGAAGTGACTTTGGCTGTGAAAACGCTGTGAGGGTGAGCAGTTGGGTGATAGTATTGAACCCCTTATATATTCTTCATGCCACTTTATACATCTTTTGTTGTAAACAATGGTAGGTGCATAAAAATTCTAATTCAGGGAAGCCTTGGTCGTGAGAATAGAAAAAAAAAGTAAAAACCTGAATTTTTAAAAGAGTACTCTTGGCATAGATTTCTTTTCCAAAATTAGCTGTATGAATGTCTGATTTTTTTACAAATCATAGGATTTGAACTGTCTCAGGTTGCTCATTATCATAACAATTTTAGGTATTCTATGAAAGTAGTCCTTTTCACTTTAAGATGTTCATTTTAATGAACATTCACTTTAAGATGTTGCACAAGCTTGTTTTTCTTTGGCCGTCCTATATATTATTTCCTACTGTTTAGAAAACGATTTTGAATTGCATTTAAGTTTCAGGAGAACACGATCTTGTTTATGCAAACTGGAGCTTTTGCATGGACATAAACATGTGGAGAAAAATTTACATATGAGGAAAAATGTATGTGGGGCAAAGTCTCGTTTACAGCAAAAGCAATAGTGTGTCAGATATTAAATGGATTTCAAAGTGGTTGTACTGATTTATCTTCCTGACTTCGCAAATACCATTGCACATTTAAAATTGCTGGAGATAGGAGTAATTGTTTCATTCTTTTGCAAATCTTGGTGGCCACTACTGTTACAATACCTTTTCAATTTTTTACTTGAAAAATCACAGCTGTGTTAGTATGTTTGTGTGCTACCATTGAAACATATTGTTATGCCCTGTGTTAACATCTGCAGAATACTCAAGTATAGTTGTGTTAAAATCCTGTTTTTACAAGACTTACCACCTCAGAAAGTAAGCAGTGGGCATTAAATTTTTGAAGGTGAAATGGTGAATGGGATTCTTCCAGCTGTTTTTCAGTCATGCAGTTATATCCTTACTGCAGTCCTGATGCATACAACAGTTGCCTTCACCTCAAGGCCCTCATCTTGTAATGGAGGAGATGGTTACTGTCAGAGAACAAGTACAGTAATTTCATGATTACAAGCTGCACTGACTATAAGCTGCATCCTCCGGGTGTCAGCGACATTTTGTTCTTTGTTCATACACAAGCTGCACCCAATTATAAGCCGCTCTGTTGTTCGCAGCGAGGATCGCCGTGCAACTTTCACAAAGTGGCCAATTAGTAACAGAATCGTGGGAACACGGCGTTTACTGGCTCGGAGCGGTGTGGGCTCAGCCCGGCTCCCCCTCCTTGCCGGGGAACGGCCCCGGCCCGGCTCAGCTCCCCCCTCCCCCGCCGTGGAGCTGCCCCGGCTTGACCCGGCTCCCCCTCCCCCATCGGGGAACAGCCCCGGCCTGGCACAGTTCCCCCCTCCCCTGCCGCAGAGGTGCCTCGACTCGGGTCGGCTCAGCTCCCCCTCCCCCGCCGGGGAATGGCCCAGCTCGGCTCCCCCTCCTCCGCTAGAGAACTGCACCGGCTCGGGGCTGCTGCGTACTCGCATTTCCGGCAAATTCCTGAATTTTTTTTCATATATTAGCCACTCCCAAATACAAGCCGCACTTCCGGGTATGGAGCAAAACTTAAGTCAAAATGGTGCGGCTTGTAATCGTGAAATTACTGTAGTTTCAAAGTCCCGTGTAAAGCTGGGTGTTTGAATTACTTGTAATATGTAGATAGCTGTTAAAGGGAAGAAAAGATGGAAACCCCTGCTCTTTTGCTACTGGTGAGGAGGAATAACCTTGGCCAAGGTCAGAATAAGGAGACTGCAGTGGTGTCTTTGCCTAATAGCCTTGTCTATCTTTGTATTTCATGTTCTATCATTCGTTTAATGATGAAAAGAAAAAAATGTTCTTTAGGTAGATTCTTTAAGTAGAAGTACTTTTAAAAATTTGTTGAAGTTATTTTTGTTACTCTGAAATAGCTGTTGGTGTTTCAGAAGTACACTTACTGTGTAGATAAGAGTATCGTAACTTTATCTTAATTGCTTATTCTTAGTTTTGGTCCTTCTACTAATCAGCAGCTCTGTCTCCAGGTATGTAGTAAAACAGACTGTGAAAACCAAAGTTCAGGTTATACTTTATTCAACCTTACAATTTGGCTTTTCAACCTGCCATTTTTTTCATACCAATTTTAAGAAATCTGTCAATCTTGACTTTAATGTGACTGCTGAAACTATTCTTGTGGACCACTTAATACTTTATTTTAAGCTTTTATGGAAAGTGTGCTATGTTACTCAAACAGAGGTAGGAATGCTATGGTTGCTGGAGGATCAGGAAGTTAACACCTCTCATCAGAGCTCTTCCTCTGTGGAAGGAAGACTACCAGACTGCCGTTTATCAGACCGTGTTGTTGCTGCATGGCTGTACCATTTCAGTCTCATTTTTGACCAGGAGGTTGCTTGCCAGCCTGGTGTTTTTCAGAAAAACTGACTTATATAGTTAGCTTTGGTTCTCATGCTTCCCAGCATTAGAGAAATTGACAGAAATGTCTTTGATCAGCAGAATACCGACCTCTCTAGTGTTTAACTTGGATTTCAAGTTTCAGGCTGCAAAGCTGAAGCATGATAGGGACATGAATGTTTGTGGAATCAGTGTTGAAGGCCTTACAAAATGATTTCCGCAAACTAGTCTATAACTGCAGATGCTTTATTGAACCTGTGCAGCAGTTCTCATCTCTTAACAGATGAGTAGTGTTTTTCTTAGTTTTGAGTCAACCTGACCGCTGACTGTGTGCTGATTACTTCAACACAGATCACGTGGTGGGTTCCAGGGTTTGTTTAGCGAAGGTCCTCAGAGCCTCCTGTGGCTTTGCCATTGAACATCTCCTCCCTCAAACACACACCACTCTGTTTCTCTTACTCTAGATTTTGAAAGTTGATTTTTGACAGTATTTCTGACTATAAATCTAAACCCTATGTCCTCTAATTTAGAATGTACAAGTAGGGAATGTAAGATATGGGTGGAAACTAACACCTAATCTTCATTTATGTTTCTGATGTGAGTGGTTTTGAATTCACACTGATATTAGTGTAAAGTGTAAAGACTCAGAAGTATGGGGGAGACTGGATTTAGATAGAGGCTGAATTGAGCCCTGTATTTGGGGATAGAGGGAAAATGTATTCTAGTGTTGTAGTATGGGGTAGTTTGGGATGTTGTATGTGTTAATAAACATACAAGTAGAGTGTAAACACATCCAGGAAAAATGTAGAGTTGGCAAAAAGTTTTGCTGTGCACATAGCATTTACTTTGACTCACTCATTTGCTGTGTTTCTGTGACTAGTGTTCTTGCCTGGTTGCAGGAAGATTAATGTATTTTAAAAAAAAAAATCTTATGATAGCTTTTCTTTGTTAGCATATTGCTTGTGATTGATTACTATCCTTCCAAAATTGAGACAAATGTGGTGTATATGTGTATATATACACATTTTTTAATTGCTTAAAGTGTAGAAAAATACCAGAAAGATATTAGGTAAAGTCAAAATTATGTTTAGAGATACTATTTAGGTTTGGCTGTTTTGTTGTTTTGGGGTTTTTTGGGGTTTTTTTTTTGGTTTTTTTTTCTTCAGGTGGCTTAAAACTTGCCAGGTTATTTTAATTTGTACATTGAAATGTTTGTAGATATTTCTGTTTTTATCAAATGCAGCAGTGACTTTATAGGAATAAGCACTATAAATTTCTGCTGGAAAAGGGTAGATAGGGTGCAGAGAGACATTCAATGGCTAACAGAAATTGTCCCTAATGGGTCCTGTTACAATGTGTAACCTTTACTTGAGTAAGGAAATTAGTTTCTGTTGGTGAACTTTTAAGTAGTCTCTTGAATTTGAAGTGTTTTAACTCACCTAGTGGACCTGGTGCTCTATATAAAAATAATTGCCTCGATTTGCATCTTTTTCCCTCATCTTGTCCTGAGTTAAGACAATTTCTTTCCCTTACAAGTAGGAAGCTCTAGGAGCAAATGAAGAGACATACTGGCACCTGATTAGGCTGTGCTTCTAATAAAAACATTATTCTAGAGAAATATTTATGTAAGTTCACTCTGAGAGAGTGACTTCTGAGTATAATGGCTTAGTAGATAGGCTAGATGAAGGGGCAGTGATTTCTCTTTGACATTGGGTGGAAGTGGTTAGTGCTTAGTGCAAGATAGTCAGAGTAAACATTTGATTTTAAAATGGCTTATTTTGTACCCAAAGAATACATACTATCTTAGCAATTTAGTAATGTAAGTATAGCATATATATTATATGTGCAGCTGGTAAGACTTTCATTAGAAGTACACTTCCCTTAGCTAGGAGGCTGGTGGAATTGGTTTGAGTAATCTATGCACAGAACTATGCATGATCCTTAATAAAGATTGAGTGTTCCAATACATACAGCTCTTGATCCTGATATCAGTAAAATAGAACATACACAAAAGCAAGGTTTTACTTTCTGAGGTACCTCAAGGAGTTGATGGTACCAAAATGTAGAAGCAGTAGAAATTTCAGGGAGGGAGAAAGGTGAAGAGGCTTTTGAACACCAAAGAAACCTGGTGGTATGAGATCCCCTCCAAAGATGTTACTTCAAAGTATAAAAACAGTATCATCTACTTCTAATTGAAAAGTGGCACTTTTTAATGAGACATGTGGTAACATATTGAAAGTCTTTATAAATACTTAAAGGATAATTTGTTCTGTCTCAGTCTCCCTCAATCATGTTGAATTATGCATAATAATGTATGTCCAAAAACATTTCATCTGCCTGTGTTTTTTAATAAAAGCAGTATTGACATAATTTGTGTTTTACTAAAGGAGAAAGTGTTGAAGTGCATGCACTTTTCTTAGTATATTATTTAGGATGAAAGATTATACTGTTAGTAGGGAGGGGGAAGGTTGATGAAGAGTTGTGGGTTGATAGCTCATTGCATAGCAGGTGTTGATAGCAGGGACTTGGCTTGTATGACCATAGGACTCTCTCTTGAGATGCAGGGACTAAGATGACAGAGTATCCACCTGACCAAGTGGAACAAGAGGATTTTTACCAGTAGTCTGGCTAAACTGGTACAGTAATTTCACAATTATAAGCTGCATCATTTTGACTAAAATTTTGGTCCCAACCCAGAAGTACGGTTTGTAATCCAGAGCGACCAGTATATGAACAAAGTTCTGAAATTTCCCAACCCGGAAGTGTGAGCCAGGGCGGAGCTGAGCTCGCGAATTATGCACCTGCCGGTAAAACCCATGATGGCGTGATTGTTACAAATTGGTTACTCTGTTGCGCGGTGGAGGGACGTGGGCTCCTACCGACTGGGGGCCGAGCTCCTTCTCCCACCAGCATTGCAGGGGGACGGAGCTCGTGAATTGAGCAACTGCCAGTAAAACCCACGATTGTGTGATTGTTACAAATTGGTTACTTCACTGCGAACGAAAGTGCGGCTTACATTCCGCTGCAGCTTATGTATGTTCAAAGAACGAAACGTTGCCGACACCCAGGCAATGCGGCTTGTAATGAGGTGCGGCTTATAATCGTGAAATTACTACCAGGACTTAGAGAGGGAGGAGGTGATTACTCTCAAATCAAGAGGAAAAAGTGGTGGACTGAGCTGGTAAGCTGAGGATGAGGATGATGTGGAGAGGAGTCCTTGAAAACGACTAATCAGGGAAAAGAGAAACCCACACATGTAGGTAAACAAAGAGGAAATACGGTGCGTAGATAATGAGGCAGCAGTATGAGGGGGAGGATATTAGACCTCTTCAGGGGGATTAACTATGGTGACCTGGGAGTGTCTTTTCCCCTTTATGAAGTTTGTACGTGATTGTAGCAAGTTTCAGAGAAATTGTGTTTTGAGCTACTACGGTATTCTGCCCCCTCCTTCCCCGATTCCTCCCCAGTGTATTGTGCCTGTTATACAGAGCGTTAGTAGATTAATTTTTTTTTTAGATACTTCACCACTTTTCTGAAACACATGCTGACTGACTTGTTATTAACTTACTTCTCTACAGGGTGTGATAGGTGTACAGTTGGTGGTTACCATGGTAATGGCTAGTGTCATACAGAAGATCATACCTCACTATTCTCTTGCTCGTTGGCTTCTCTGTAGTGGCAGGTAAGATAAGTGTGAATATGTAATTATGCATCAGACTAGTAACAGTAAAACATACTGATTTTGTTTGGGTTTTTTTTAAGTAACTTACTTTTATTACATTTATTACCATAACAATGTTACACCTGATTTGTGAGCTCAAGGCAAAAAGACAGTGTTGCTGTAAAAGAACATGCTTGTTTGTTACTATTAATTGTATCATAAAGTTAATTGTTGTTTGGCTGTCATATTAAAGGTACAAAGAGCATCCTCTAATATCAAAAAGCTACATGCAAAACAAGATACTAAAGAATAAAATTATTTTGTTTTCCTCTGTGTTGTTTCTTTGTTGTGGTTCATCTTCCTTCTGATTAGCCTTGCATATGAAGAGTGCTTAGGTATTTATAAAAAAAATATATTCCTTTTTAATATGTCAAAGGACAGGATTGGTATAAATTTCAGTATGCTATTTCCTTGTAACAATTGATCAAATGGACATAATGAGTTGCAAGGGGGAGCATTCCCTGTGTGGCTGTATCCATCATAACAACGAAAAGCAGCAGCTGTTTTGAATATAAATTAGTATGTTAAATATTAAAAGAAATCATAGGTAACTGTGTTTTTTCATTTGGTAAGAAGAATACTTGGTAGGATTAGCAGGTACTGTGCTGTCTTTTGTAACTGTTAAAGTTTTGAGAATAGCAAATCCTTACTGCCTGCTTTCTGAAGGAGTATCCTTGAATAATAATGTACTCCATAGGAGTATTAACAAGTCTTTCGAATGACTTTTTTTTCTCTGCATCTCGTAATTATCAACTTGTTCCTTTTTAATATCCCAGATTTCATCACCCATCAAGTTGCTAATGTGAAATTACTATAAATGTTTAGATGCATGTTAGGTATAACAATAAACCGTAATTGTCGTGTGGATAACAGAAACAGGAATTATAACTCTTAATTGTTGTGTGAAGTATCACTGTTAACCATATTGGCTGGGTGTCGAACACCTTACTTGTGCTCTAAAAAGAAGGTAACACTAATGAATATGAAACAGCCTACCATTTATTTTTAAGGTGTGTCACCATGAGAGTCTTTTATCAGCAGTCATCCAAATGACATATTGTCCCTTTTATGTCTAAGATTGATTTAAACTTCTATTTGAGGATTTAAATATCTAGTTACTCTTGTAAAATAATTTGTCGGTATTATGCCTATGTTCTATCTTGTGAAGTTCTCACTCACAGTATCCTTGTTTTAAGGCATGCCTTGTTCCAGTGATAGGGAGAAGTTTGCTGTTCCAGTCTTTTTCAAATAAATTTCTCCATTTGTCTTTGCACATCTGCAGATTATATATATAATCAAGCAGGATTATATATATACCTCAAGCAGGATTTCAGCACTTGTGCTTAGGTAATTCTGCTCTCACAGAAGTCAGTGGGAGTCTTACTGCCTTCCATGCTAGTATCCTTGAAAAACACATTGCTTTTCAGTTTTCCTTATTTATCTTGTGACTGTTTTAGTGCACAGTAATTTCAGGCTCTCAAATAGAGAGCTCTGTAAGTCTGAAAAATTCCCTGAATACAGGAATTGTATAAAGAGTCAGAAGTAATCCTGTGTTCTAGAAATAAAAATAAGTCAGAAGATTAACTACAACAAGAACCTGAATTTTAATGGCAGAAAGAAAAGCAGTTATTTTCTTAGATAATCTCATAGACTATATTTTATCATTAACCCATTTCTCCTTAGAACTGTCTTTTTGCCAGTGGTATTTGACAGACCTTTGTGGGCAGGCTGGTAGAGGGTTTTATGAATGTAAATGTGCAGGTACAGGCACAATCCTAAAACAGTCTGACTGTCTAAGGAAAAATTACCAATTGCTCCTCCTTGCCTTCGTTAGTAGACTTCAGCTACTAAGTACAGTAATTTCACAATTATAAACCGCACTGAATATAAGCCTCATCTCTGGGTGTCAACAACTTTTCGTTCTTTGTCCATACATAAACCGCACCTGATTATAAGCCGCACATTACAATACAGAGTGTGATAAAAGGTATCTATTCTATCACCATCTGTTGAGAGTAGGGGCAGTGATCCTTATCTCCATGTGAGATATTATCTGCTAATGGGCCATTCACTGAAACCAGGCGGGGCATTGTTCTTTTCACAACCCATCCTTCCTCCAGCGAGTCATTTTCTGCTAATGGCCCATTGAGTCCCACCATGTAACTGATAAAATTACTTCATCCCATTGGAAGTTGCTCCAGCCGGGAGGATGAGCCCAACATTTCTTACCAAAATAAAACCAGAGGTTTTGGGACACTAAGGGAGCCTCTTTCTCCACTGGACTCCAGAGGAAAACCGGATTTCTCCACATCACCACTGGACCTTTAGAGGGAAACTGCATCTTCTGCAGAACCATTGCTTCAACTGAATCACATCTGTCACTGCAAGAGGACTGCAGCCACCATTTAATGGGACTGCTACCAACACCCTACCTGACGGGGTGTCAGGTTGTACTCTGACTTTGTCAGGGTTTGGAGTTTATTTCTTTGTAGTACTGTATTTCTATTTTAATTTCCCTAGCAAAGAACTGTTATTCCTAATTCCCATATTTTTACCTGAAAGCCCCTTGATTTCAAAATTACAATAATTTGGAGGGAGGGGGTTTACATTCTCCATTTCAAAGAGAAACTCCTGCCTTTCTCAGCAGACACCTGTCCTCCGAACTAAAACAGCAACTTTTTGTTCTTTGTCCATATATAAGCTGCACCTGATTATAAGCTGCACTTTGGGTTCAGACTAAAATTTTAGTCAAAATGGTGTAGCTTATAATCGTGAAATTACTGTACTTTATTAAGTTATTTAGAATATGGTTCTGATGAGTAATTGTACTGGTATAATTATTCCTAGTAAACTTTCCCAGCTTGTGTGACTGTGTTTGCTGTATCTGATGGTATTTTTAAAAGTTGGTGTTTTGAGAACTGGAGGGGTTTAATGTAAATGACAAAGTCACAAAGCTTTCTAATTATGTATAAATGCCTCATTTACTGACAAGAACTCAGCTCAGCTGTTCAGTTCAGGCAGGGTATTGGAAGACAGAGGTGCCTTGCTTAGGAGTGACAAATGACAGGTGTATTAGTAAGTATATACATCTGTGTTGTGATATGTTTTTTTGAAAGCCATGCTCTAAAGTTGCGAATAATGGTATTGTTTTACTTGGTATTTTCTTTTTCTTTAGCTTACGCTGGTATCAACATCCCACTGAAGAAGAACTGCGGATTCTTGCAGGGAAGCAAAGAGGGAAGAGTAAAAAAGATAGGTAAATACTTGTTTTAAGCTTGTCTTCCCCCACCTTTTGGGGTTTTTTTCAGCATGATATGGTTCGTCTAATAACTTTGCCAGCCTACTTTTGTCTTAGCATGAGTTAAAAACTTCTAGTTGCCCTGGTTGCATTAACTGTCAGAGTTCTTTACCAAAATGTGTTCTGTCAGTTTAACAGTTGGACATTCCCAAATTGTGCAGAACTGGTTAATTTCCATCCACAAAATAGTCTGTGAAATGCTAATTTTATGGCAAGTTTTTTTAGTGAATGTGTGCATTTAGATAAAAACTGAGGAAACAAATCTTAAGATTGTAGCTCTTAATCTTGAAGCAGGAGAAGAAAGATTTGAATATATTAGTTCTACAAAGGATTACTATGAGCCGCCATTCTTAATATGAGCCCATTTACCTTTTTCACAGCTGTTATGTGAAATGTTTCTAGTGAAGAGAGAGGGCAATATTAATTCTCTTGGAGAAGATACCAATGTAAAACTTTATCTGAATTAATGAATACAGGTCTGGTCACTTGTGTTCAAGAAAAAATAGTTTATGTGTGAAATGCTGAACAGAGCTGCTAGGATCATCCAGGGAACAAAGTCTACTCAAGGAGCTTAAAGGAGCTGGGCTTGTTGCATTTATTTAAAGATAGCTTAGGGGTTGGGATAGCTGTCTATCAGCTTAAACTGGAAGTATATTTCTGGTAGTCAGACATGAAGTTCTGAACAGCCATACCAGAAGTACAGCTGCATCAAGAACGGAGACATCTTCAAGTGGTAGAGCTGGCCATGTTGATAAAATATTTCTAAATTGGTTTTGTTTAGAACCAAACAACCCACTCTGGTTTTCTTTTTGGCAGGACAGGAGGTTTGCTCTAGCTCCGTTTCTTCTATCCCAGCATGAACTCTTAAAAATCTTGAGAATTGAATTCATCTCTGCACTGCTGATACAATCTTTCAGTTGTAATGTATTTTTTCCTCCTGTTTCCTAGCTCTTAAGCAGCATGATTATCAATCTTATTTGCCTGATTTAGGTTGGAAAAGGCCTCTGAGATCATCTAGTCCAATCTTTGATCTCTTGTCAACTGGAACATGGCCCTAAGAGCCACATCCAGTCATTTCTTGAACACCTCTAGGGATGGCTCTTCTCTGGACTTGCTCGAGCACCTCAATATCTTCCTGGCTGTGAGAGGCCCAGAACTGAACACAGAATTTGAGGTGTCAGCTCAGTAGTGCATAGTACAGGGTGCAATCACTGCCCTGATCCTGCTTCCCACACTATACCTGAGAGAGGCCAGGATGTCCTTGTTCTTCCTGACTCCTGAGGCCCATGCTGGGTTATGTTTAGCCACTGTTAACCAACAACCCCATATCCTCTTCCGCTGGGCAGTTTTCAAGTGGCTCTGCCCCATCCTGTAGCATTGCATGGGATTGTTGTGACTGAAGTGTAGGACCCAGCCCTTGGTCATGTTGCACCTCATGACATTGGTGTCAGCTCATCAATGGAGCCTGTCCAGTCCCCTCTGCAGAGCCTTCCTGCCCCTCAGGAGAGTGTTGATCATCCAACTTAGTGTTTGGCAATTTACTGAGGGTGCCCTCTGTCCCCTTGTCCAGATGATCTATAAAGATCTTGAACAGGATGGCCCAATACAGAGCCTTGTGGAACACTATTAGTGACCAACTGCCAACTGGATGTAGCATCATTCACTTCCATTCTCTGGATTAAGTTGTTCCTTGTAAAGTAGTAAATTTTTTTTTTTTTTTTGCAACATTCTTTAAAATTAAGAATCGCTTTTTATCTTAGCAATTTTCTGTGACAAAAATGAGGCAAAATAGTTGTGAATAAGATGATAATTTATAATTATCCATTTAACTAGTGATATTTATTCATATGTGAAAAAACTTTAATTATATACAATAATTTCACTATTACAAGCCGCAGCTGATTATAAGCTGCACGTCTGGGTGTTGGCAACATTTTGTTCTTTGTATATAAACCGCACTGGATTGTAAGCTGCACTTTTGTTCACAGCGAGGGTCCGTGTTTAACTTCCACAAAGTTGCCAATTAGTAACAGAATCGTAGGAAGGCGGGGTTTACTGGCTCAGGACTGTGCGGGCTCGGCCTGGCTTCCCCCGCCACTGCCGAGAAGCGGCCCCAGCCCTGCTCAGCTCTCCCCTGCCCCGCCACTGCTGGGGAGCGATCCCGACCCGGCTCCCCTGCCGCCACTGGCCCCAGCCCCGCTTCCCCGCAGCCACCGCGGAGCTGCCCCTACCCGGCTCAGCTTCCCCCTCCCCCGCTGCAGAGCTGCCCTGGCCCTGTTTGGCTCCCCACTCTGCCGTCACCACCAGGGAGCAGTCCCAGCCCAGCTCCCCTGGCACTGCCAGCCCCAGCCCCTGCTCCCCCGCCGTGGAGCTGCCCCGGCCCAGCACGACCCCCACTACCGCCGCCGCTGCAGAGCTGCTCCAGCCCGGCACAGCCCCCCCCTCCCCCACTGGCCCCGACCCCGCTCCCCCATGGCCGCCAGGGGCAGCCCTGGCCCTGCTTCAGCCAGGGCTGGCTCGGCTCGGGGCTGCTGCATGCTCACATTTCCAGTTGGTAAATTTCTGAACTTTTGTTCATATATTGGCTGCTCCGGAATACAAGCCGCACTTCTGGGTACGGACCAAAACTTTAGTCAAAATGGTGCGGCTTATAATTGTGAAATTACTGTAATTGTAAGTTTAAATTCACCTCTACAAGCCTTAAACTGAAAAACACAATTGCCAAATAATAATTGTACTTTACTCTTATTGCCTTTCCTCAGACTTGCTAGTCTTTTACAGTAGTAGTAGTAGTAGGTGGTTTTATCAAGGTGAATGTTAATCACAGGGGAATACAAATCTTCAAAGAAACTAAAGGGGTTATGTGGAGGCTTAAATGACACTTTGCTTGTTTATCAGCTGAGTGAATAATAAGTTATTTTTGAATGAATAAACATACCTCTGTGTTCTTGAAGAAGTGACTCTTGTTTGGGAAGATCCATAGTTAAGTGGGAATTGTTCTTGTTGAGTTGGTTTGGATTTACGGATTAAGGTTGCACAAAATAGAATATACATCTTGTGAGCCGTTTTAAAGAGGAGTTGTGAAACAGTGTGGGAGAAATAAGGATGCATCTGTTCAATACTCCCCATGATAAAGAATACTTTCCATGGTAAAGAATTTGAAATTTTAGTTAATTTTATTCAGTGCATATTACACTTCAGTACATTATGCTGTAGGCTTTAGGAGCACAGGAATATTTGGCAAGTTTCTGCTTCAGATTAGTTTGTATTATATGAAACTGTTAGGCTAATGAAAAGGTCCATAGTTACTGTGAATTACTTTGAACTAAATCCTGAGTATGTTCTGTCTATGCCTCTTGGATTGTAGGGCCCCTGGAATAGTTGAAGTGTAGAAACACCAAGTTTTGTTGATCTGAAATGGCTTCAGTGGTAAAAATGCTCACCTCACTCAAGATGATAGTACTCCTGTATAGAGGCAGTAGGAAAAATAATCAGTACAGGTGGGGGCAGGGAAGTACACAGGAGCTTGCTGGCAGTCTAGTCCTTGGGCAGTGTTTGGGACTTCTTTATAGATTTGCACAATTGAATTTTTTGAGTAATACATTACATTCCTATCTACAGTTTGTCCATTAGAATTCTTGTGCTTCAGGTTATACTGAGCCTAACCTGAAAAATTTTATTAATGCTTTTTGCTTATATTTTTCTCTCACATATGAGCTGAGATGAAAGCATTCCTGAAAACTAAGTTCATGACTGATTAGATTTCTTTTTAATGCTTATATCCCAATAGTTTGTTTTTTTACGGAAAATCCATCCCTCCTTTTCTAATTTCAGAGGTGATATTCTAAAATGTGGCAGTTTGTTTCCTTCTAGCCTTCTAGAGGTTTTAAGTTTTAGGTTTGATTTTTTTAATCTAACATCTTCTGATCTTCTTCAATGATTTTGTTTTTTCTTTTATAATAGTGGGAGAAGGAAATTTTACATTAGTTCGTAATGCTGATCTACCAGACAAAATTCTTTTAACTGTTTTCAGAGTGTGCTGGGTTTTTAAATTTGAAGTCTACTAGTATGACTTAATTTCAGGGAAGTGAAAATCATGATGTTGATATAGTTTGAGAGCTCCAAATGAAAAGCTCTTTTTGTTCTAAATACACACCTTCTTAGAAAGATATCTTGAATTGTCTTCACTTTATGTCTAGTAGGTTGGACCTTTCAGGGATCTAGGTCAGTTCAGCTCATGTGATATACCTGCTTGTTGTGACAGTAAGGACTAATGCAATTTTTTTTTTTTTATCTTGGGAACACTCTGTAGCTCTGAATAGAGAAAATCAGTCGGCCAAAGTAAATACCATCCCCTGGATCTTGACCCAATACATGTTCAAATTGAAGCATCTGGAGGCCATTTAAATCCATACCACAACAGTATGTCATAGTCTGTCATTGGGAGCCATTGACATACCTTGTTGTTTTCCAAGATCTGAACTTAAAAGTACTACTTTGAGCTAGAGACATAAAAATATTTGTATTTGGGGGGGAAAAAATTCTAAAATTTGAAATGTCATTATGTATTGAAAAAAATCTATCTTGTCATATCCAGGCTTGTATTATGTATTTATTTCTTTTACAGAAAATATAATGGTCATATTGAAAACAAGCCCTTAACCATTCCAAAAGATATTGATCTTCATCTGGAAACAAAATCTGTAACAGAAAGGGACACTATTGGTAAGAATACACAAACTATAATATTTTATTTCCAATATATCCTGATTCTTTCTATCAAGTGTTTATTTGTAATTAATGCTGAAATATCTCTTTTGTAGACCATGAATGAATAGAAGCAAAATGAATAAGCAGGTAGTAGGGCTAAGTCTCCTTTCACATTCTATGAGTTACATTTAATAGCAGTGATGTGGAAAGGGATGAGTTGATGAAATCCAGCATAAAGCACTACATTGTATCAGGTGTCCATTACAATATGAGACAACACTGAAAGAATCACATCACAGTCTATACAAAATAGAGTTTTTAGCTTTGTACAAGAAAATAACAATTGGCAGATGTCAAGTTATATACTTTCTGCTCATCTAAAATAGGAAATGTGCTGTAGCATTGGAACCTAAGCCTTTTCAACCATACATCTCAAACATGCAAGTAAAATGCTTAAAAAAAAGCAAGTGACAGTACAGAGTATGCAGCACTAAGTGTTTTGGAAGGTACTATTTTTTTGGTGCTGATTTTTGATTATTAAATCATAATCATTCTGTTACAGGAAGTTCGTCTATGAGTATGTATGTGATATGTATTTCCCTTCTACCTACCTGTTTATATTTGTATGTTCTCCAGATAAATGTAGAAAGAAAGGATGCATATTCCTATGAAGGAGACCTCTCAGCTTAAATTATAGGAGACAGAATTTTTGTAACAAATGAAGTTTTTGAAGTAAATAAACAAAACATTCACAAGTTTCAATTACTGTTACTTTCCTGAAATGATAGGATTTAATTGCCAACCTGAGTTATACAGGATAGGGTTTGACTGTGTTTGAAAATTAATATATACAATTTTTTTTTCAATTTAACCAGATTGTTACTTCAAATAAGTGTAGGACTTGGAAATACTTAAGTTTGCCCAAGTTCCTATCTTTGCTAACAGATAGCTTGTAGTCAAGTCAGATGTTCAGTAATGTCTTCTTGCTTTCAGATTGGGTAAATGTAGGGAAGGTGTTTGGAAGGGACAATTTATGTTTTCACAAATGGTTCTTTGCAGAATCCAACACCTGTGGCAACTCTCTCCATAACATCCAACCTGTATACAGCACAGTATGATCCCCGGAATTTTTACAGTGAAGCTTACACAAGAATTATTGCTGTATATGTATTAACATAATCTCATTAAGCAATATCTTAGATGGTGGCAGTTTGTGGAAAAAAACTGTTTATTTGTAATACAATAAATGATAGCCAGTGAGATTTTAATCTTTAAAAAAGGGTCTAAACAAATCCTCTAACCTGGAATTGCAGCCAGACTCAACTGAAAAACTGTTTACTCTCTGTGTTGCGAAATCTAAGTTAAGTATGCTTTTTGGTTTTAGGATGTTAATGTTCACATTGTTCACATTGTTGAGTAACTTCTTCATTGTTGTTGCATTTCACTTGGTTGATTTGGATCTATCTAAACTTCACTTTAATACACTTAACACCCAACCTCTTGAAAACCTCTTTTAATTGCTACTCCATTCTATATACATCTATATACATTCTACATAACTCCTTTAAAGCATGCCTTTAACATTCACAAACTTGTATTTTTCAGCATTGCATTACTTTCCAGAATATCAGTGGTTGGTGGATTTCACTGTTGCGGCTACAGTTGTCTATGTGGTGACAGAAGCCTATTACAGCATTATGAAGCCCTCACAAGAAATGAATATTAGCATAGTGTGGTGTCTGCTTGTCTTGGCTTTTGCAGTGTATCCTTTTCTGTTTTGTTGAATCCCCCTCTACGTGTTCCAAATAGGCTACATCATTCAGTAGTTTGTATAAATCTCTGTGCCACTGATGGGTGGGATACAAATATATTTAGTATTTGGAAAAAGAATCCTGTATGCTGATGCCGTTGTTGAATAATGTATATGCTGTTCATGCTCTTTGTAAGTGCTGATATCATTAGCTTGTAAACATTAATACCAGACCATTTAGGAGAAAAATACATGTATACAAATATAGTTAGTGCTCATCTGTAGTATGTAGTGGTTCTACACTAACTTTAATGCATTATAAGCAAAAACTAGAAAAATTCAGTTGTTCTAAACTAACTTGATTTTGCTCAGTTTGGCAGTCAGAAATAGTTATATGTACATGAAGTACAGCTTTTGAAGAAGTTTGGAAATTTAATGCACATTTTTTGTTTTCAGTATGTTTAATCTGATACTTCCTGATCAGAATTACAGTGATGTGTATACTAGTTTATTGCCAAAAAAACATGTGTGGATTTATAATTTTAAAAATTATAATTTGAAAGTAAGGTGTGTAGACAGTTGTAGGAACGGAGCTCTGTGAAAAGCTAAACACACCTCTGAAACTGAGAAAAACCGAAGTAGAAACAGGCATTATGAAACCATAAAATACTTGTTTTGTTAGGGAGAAAGCAGATAAGTTTTTTTTTTAACTGGAGAAGGCAGTATCAGACATAGATGCTTGCATGGTAATTAACTGCATTCCACGTATGAATCCGGGCACACACTCCAGGGAGGAAAGTTGCAGTTTAAAGGTATGATAGGGGATAAAGCACTGGAATTCAATAGGGGCTTGTAAGAGTGCTGATTATAGAAAGGTGAACTGGAATGTGAATTGCTACAACTCCTCTGCTCCTTCAGCAGCTGAGAACAGATAAAGTCGTAAGTTATAGTTGATAAACCTCTTGAATATTCAAAATCGTTTCCTCTGTGTAATTGCTAGTTCATCTTTATAGATTCTTAATGTGTTGTGGTTTTTTCAGTTGGCTTGTAATACTAGCAGTATCTAGTGGTGTTACATAAAACCTTGAACTCTAATGTTTGGTTACATTTGGTGAAGCGTTTTGAATGTGCTTCATGCTTACCTGTCCTTGGTAATTATTAAAATGTGTGCTGCCTTTGTAGTATGGACAAGAGTTCTTTTGTAAGTATACTGAAGTATAAATGATGTAATTTTTCCCTAGTTTTCGCTTGTAATGCGTAAAAACTTGCTAGAAGACAAAGTCAACTCGTAGCTGGAAAAAAGAACATCAGTAGCATGCTTCCAGATCAGGTGTTTCCCCCTTGATATGTCAATGAACAGATCCATGTTTCAAAAGGTGTTTTTTCTAGTCTGTGAGAAGAAAATCAGTGTTTGGCTTTTATGTACCTTTTAATTGTATTATAGCTATAGTATAGGTAATACATACTTTTCACTGCACATCCTTTGTTTTATTTTTTGGTGTGAAGTCAGGAATTTGAGTTTAATCTTTGCAGAAGAAAGTAAAAAGAAGTGGCTACTGCTTTAAAAATCAGAATTGATAGGCAACACTTTTCATTCCAATTTTGAGGATGAGGGGGAGTTTAATAGAATTAATGGCTAAACAAACTTTTAATACTAAAGCCACAGTGTACTCTTGGATTTATTGGTGACAATGCCCTGTTTGCTTCATCTCTTGTATGTCAGGAGTAGACAATTAAATAACGGTATAATAGTTGCAGTTCTAGGTGAAACAGAGTTGTGAATTATATATTGTAGGAAAATCCACTGCAGGAACACTTTCTTACCGTGCTTTTGTACACTGTCCTATCACTACTTTCATTTGGTTATCAATTCAGGGCAGAACTTTTAAAAATATTTAAGTTGCCTGTCAGGGCAAGATTTTTGTCTCAGTAGTGAGTGAATGTGCGAGTATCTGTTAGAGTTGTGTTTACTACCTGTGTGAAGAGTTAGTGGCAGTGTAGAAGGATGCAGTACCAGGAAGCAGAGTCCAAACTTTATGTTAGTCTTAACATGTCCATAAATATGTTAACATAACTTATTCCAGGCATTACAGCTTTTTGGGTGAAGGAGGTACAATACAGAGGTATTGCTAACAATACTTGTGGTTACTAGAACTTAGTCAGATGAGATTTCAGAAGAGGTTCATTCATGTGTTGTGACATCACGGTTTTGGGATGTAGAGAATACTTAAAATTTATTCAGCTAATTGCTAACTCAGTATGTGGAGACCAGAAAAGATTTTGTGATAATAGAAGATTCAGAAAAATGTGGTTTGTCTACGTATTTTTTACAGAAAGCAGTCAACATGATATGTCAAAGTTAAATATAGAACAATTTTGCTTTGCTGACAGGTGTTTCTTCTGTTTCATGCCTGTGTGTTAAGAGGTGGAAAGTTGTACAGAGGATACAAAGCAAATTTGAAGGTGATCGAAAACAGCACCCTTGACGGCAGGGTGGCCCTGCAAAGCAGCTTTGACAAATTTGAGATCTGGGCAATCACCAACCATACTGAGTTCAACAAGGGAAAGTGCTGTATTCTGTGCCTGGGATGGGGCAACCTGGTTGTATGGGCAGAGCAGGGAACAGGGGTCTGGAAAGTAGTGCCATGGAAAAGGACTTGGAGCTGCTGGTTGACAGAAGGTTGAGTGTAAGTCAGTAGTGCCCTGGCAGCCAAGAGGGCAAACTGGCCCAGCATGGCCAGCCAGACAAGGGAGGGTGTTGTCTTGTACTAGAAAAACATTCAGTTATTACAGAGCATCTAAAGGAGGCCAAGAGGATGATGGAGGAGGGGAAGCCAAATGAGGAGTGGCTGAGGACAATTGGTCTGTTCAGCCTGGAGAAGAGGATACTGAAAGAAGAACTCATTGCAGCCTACAACTTTCTTGTGATGGGAAGAGGAGGGGAAGACACTGATCTCTGCTCAGTGGTGACTTAAGACAGGACTTGAGTAAATGACCTGAAGTTAAGTTGGGGGGGGGGGGTTGGATTCACTATTAAGAAATAGTTTTTCATGCAGAGGGCAGTTGGTCACTGGAACAGGCTCCCCAGGGAAGTGCTCACAGCACTAAACCTGATAGAGTTCAAGAAATTTGGACAGTGGTGTCAGGCACATGGCATGATTCTTGGATATGGTGCTGTGCAGGCCCTAAGAGTTGGATGATCCTATGGGCCCCAGCCAGCTTGGAATGTTCTCTGCTTCTATGGATTCACAGTTTTTTAGGTGTTTTAGTAGGAACAGAAGATGGATCTTTTTCACTTCAACCATATGAACTATAAAATTAAATAATTCCATAATCGCAGCAGTTTAAAAAATTAAATTATTTTTGTAAAATTAAAAAATTCTGTAGTGCCTGGAACTGTATCCAATATGCAAAGTGTACAATTCTATAATGCTTCTTGTGGCCAGAAAAGACTGAATGAATGGGGAGGCTGATGTGGGCAATCTATTAACTTAACACTAAATACTCCCAAATTATCCTTTCAGTAGATCCTGAATATTAGGTCTTGCAATGGAAGGAAGTGATGAAGCAAGCTATAATGCTTCAATTTTCTCCAACCCAAAAATAGAAACACTAGTGATTTTTTAACTAACAGAGGGTTTCAGTCATGTAGTTTGCATAATCATGAATCTATTTATTGAGTTCTGAATCTGCACTATAATTGTAATTTATTGTTAGTATTCTTTCTTTTTTCTCCTTGAATTTTCCAAATCCTTCAGATACAATCCATACTTGAGGTCATGAAGTATCTGGGGGGTCATAAATGTGATGATAGATTAGGACTGTTGATCACAAACTTTTATTAAGTCCTTTGTTTAAATTCAGGGTGTTTTCAATTTGTGATTAATGTCCCTAGCTGTAAAAAGAGCCTTAGCTTAAGCATGTGTTATTAGAGAAACAAAGCGTTCCTGTATGATATCTGTTATGCACTTCTTTTTGGGATGACTTAAGTCTTCCTTTTGATGCATCAGTTCTTTCTGTAAAGTGCAGAGGGACCTGAAGGTGATTACTATATGAGATTAGAATGACTAGATGCAGTCCTTACATATTGTGCATATTAGAATTTCTCTGCATATACATGAAATTCAGCAGTGTGTATGTTAAACGTGTGCTACCTGTTGAAGTATGATATTGCATAATCATAGTTCCTCGAGAGACTGATGATTTTTCAAATGTTTTACTGGGTAGATACCCCAAAAATGTTTTCATATACTCTATATATTAAAATTCTTTCAGTATTAGAAATGGACAAATACAACTATTGTTATTGCATAGTGGGGGAAAAATGTGGTACAGATTACACTTAAAATCTAGTTTTTCCTTTTTCTCTTAGTTTTTTTTTTCAAATCACTTAATGCCTGGAGTTATCTCCAACTACTTTATTAAAATCTGGACTGGCCTACCATATAAATTCTAATGAGCTACAGTCCGTGGTAGTAAGAATTGACAGTGTATCATGGAAAGTTTCTAATATGTTTCGCTTTAGAACTAATTTAGAAATATGTAAAAAAAGAATACTTAATAAATATTTTTAAAACATCCTGATAACAGAGCAGGTGATGTTTGTCTTTGTGGTAGTGGGGCTAGATAAAAGGATTTGATATACCAGATTAAGAAGAGTTTTAAGACTGACTTTGTTTTTCCATGGTGAACATGAGTAGATTTTTCTTTCATAGATAGGATTCAGTGTGCTGTTGTCTTAACTCTCTTTGACCTAAACGTCTCAAATGTGTGCACAGTTGAAGTACTTGAGGAAATGGCTTAGTGGTGAACTTGTTGGTGCTAAGTTGATGGGTACATTAGGTTGATGGACTTGATCTTAAAGGTCTTTTCCAAACAAAATTATTCTATCTAAAAGGAGAGAAATATAAGTTCATCTTTTCATGTGTCTTCTTTCTTACTATAAGTAAGCCTAGATCAAAACTCTACTCCAGAGTATTCTTGGCTACACATTATGTGATTATTTTGCTTTAATGTTTTCTGTAATTTAACCTGAAATTAGCTAAACAAATATTACCTTCAAAAGAAGTAAATGCACATCCTAGAACAGCCCTGGTGTAGATGACCAAAATACAAGATTATAATTCTTAGTTATAGTTATTTTACAAACTGAATTTTCCTTGACCTTTTTCTTACACAGTAAGGTACTGTTTTCATTGACTACCCATTATTTCAAAGTTGAGGATGGAGGTGAAAGATCAGTCTGTGTCACCTTTGGTTTTTTCTTCTTTGTGAAAGCAATGGCAATACTCATTGTGACAGAAAACTATCTAGAGTTTGGACTGGAATCAGGTAACTCCTTTCTTTAGTGTTTGAAACAGCTGTAGTGATTGTATGATCTGAAAAAAATTATTTCCAGTTTTTTTGAGAAAATCTTTGTTAAAACGTATAGTGTAAGTCATATGCTTCTAAGAAAATACTTTGGAATAAAGATTCTAAGTACAGTAATTTCACGATTACAAGCCGCACCGTTTTTGACTAAAATTTTGTTCCCACCCCGGAAATGCAGCTTACACTCAGGAGCGGCTAATATGTGAATAATTTTCTGACATTTCCAAGCCCGGAAGTGCAAACCGAGGTACCGAGTCGAGCACCTACCAGTAAAACCCGGATTTACACGATTGTTTCAAATTGGTTACTCTGTTGCGTGGCGGGTGGAGCCAGGCACCGTGCCGGCAGCACAGGGAGGGGGAGGCGGGGGAGCTCCGTCCTTCAGGCAGCGCAGCCTGGGGGAGGCGGGGACTCCCTCCTGCTGGCCCCGTGGCCCGGGGGGAGGTGTGGGGCTCCCTCCTGCTGGCCCCGCGGCCCAGGGAGAGGTGGGATCCTCTCTCCTGCTGGCCCCGCGGCTCAGGGGGAGGCAGAGGGCTCCTGTCCCCACCTGCTGCCACCGCGGGAGTGGGGGGGTTCCCTTCCCCTCCTGCCGCCACTGCCGTGGATGCCAGTGGGTTCCATCCCCACCTCCCACCACTGCCGCGGGTGCCGGCGGGCTCCGTGCCCCCCTACCACCGTGGCACAGCACCGGACCAGGACAAGTAAGCCCAGCGGCAGCGGCGGCTGGCCCCGAGCGACCCCGCCGAGCGGCAGCACCAAGCTGGGCCGCCTGGCCCCGTCAGCAGCCCCGAGCTCTCACGGCCCAAGCCGAGCCAGTAAACCCCGCCATCCTGCGATTCTGTTACTATTTGGCAACTTTGTTGCACGTGGGTCCTCCCTGCGAGCGACAGGGTGCGGCTTGTGTATGGACAAAGAATGAAATGTTTGCCAACACCCAGCGATGCGACTTATAGTCAGTGTGGCTTGTAATCGTGAAATTACTGTAATATCCTGTGTATTTTCCTGCCATTCTCTTACATAATGTAATCTTTGCCTAACTTGTTTGTTTCGTTAATTGTATTTGCCTTCAAGTTATAGATTTAGCCCTTTTTGACTTTCATAGTAAAGAGTAGCTCACTTACTGGAAAAGAATTTAAAAAGTTATCTTTTTTCACCTTTCCGAAATGTCCAAATATTACAGATGTTATTACTCAAGTTTTATTGTATTGTGGCCTAATTAGCATATGAAAGAACTCTACTAGACATATGAAAAAATTGCTTAAAAGATGACTTGTTACCCAGCATTCCATTTCACAAAGGGGATTCTTCATTTGTACTATAGTAAAATAAATATGTGTCCCTGCAGGATTCTCGAATTTCTCAGAAAGTGCTATGCAGTTTCTTGAAAAACAAGGTTTGGAATCCCAGTAAGTTCCTAGAAATTCACTTGTCTGTATGTAAAATTATAACTTGTCTGTTTATATGTGAATTTATGAACCATTTGGATTTTCTTAGCTAGACTTTGTCTTGCGTGTTTTAATTATGTACATGGTTATAATCCCTGCAACAGTTTAAAGAGATTAATGAAGAGATCTGAAAGTACCCACAAGTAACAAGTTACATTAAAGTTTTTCTTTTAATATGGAGGTAATTTTTGGCATTTTGATTGTAGTTAATAAAATATAGTTCAAAACTGTAAATACTTTTTTCACAGTATTTCCCATCAGCAAGGATAGTTTAAATAGACAAGTATTTTTTGTCATTCCTATGGCATGCAAGAGTATGAGTGTGCAAAAACTACAAGATGAAGTTTGTGTTAAAGTTCTCATTAGGAATAAATTCTGTTGTTCACTCCTGTTTGCAGATTGTAGCTGTATTCCTATCACGCAAAAACATTTGCTTCCTACAGGACAACCAAACCTCATGTAGACTGTTGAAGGAACATGGGATAGCTTGTGATGTTTCATAGGCAGTCTTTGTGTATTGCAAAATGGATTTCTGTTACAGTTCATTGTACCTGTGTGCTAAAATTTAGGGAGCGTTTCATCACTGGGAGCACAACATTGAATTTCTTTCTTGTTAGTTCTCAAGTATCATGCAGAAGCCATGGCATATCTTTATCTTTGAGGAATAGAAGTTTCCTCAAACTAAATTAGTTTAATTTATGAATAAACTCATGGGGAACTGGTAACTAAATCCCATGTATTTCTTGGGCTTCCTTTAATCTGCTTTCCTAAGCTATTGCAAAGTCACTAGCTTATGTATTCATTTACTTGTTAAACATGTTTGTTTAGTTATAAACTATTGCAATGCTTTGCCTTTCTTAACAGCAACTGAGTTAATGATGATGTCTCTTGATAGTTTAGGTGACATAGATTAAGAAAGAATCTGAAACTCATTTGAATCACTAGATTTAGTTTTGTTCCTCTTAAATCTGTTAGTTACATTTCCCTCTAACCACAGTTAAGAGTTTTTGTTTTTTGTTTTTGTTGTTTGTGTGAGGGTTTTGTTTTGCTTTGATTTTTTTTCTTTGTGTAATGCTATGTTTGTTAATTACGTAATTAATTCTGTGATTTGTTTTATATGGGTATTTTTCCTGTAGTTGGAAGAGGCATGTTAATGACCACATGTAATTTCAGATAAATCTGTGAAAAGCTGCAGCAATAACAGTTTGATAGAGATTTTAAATCGCTAATGGTAGAATAAAGTATCCATTTTGTCTTTGAGCAGTTAAACTTATGAGACGTCTGTTCATCTTAAAAAAATAATCCTTAAATTGATTCTAACTTATCTATTTCTGCTATAGAATTTGTTGTTAATTACAATATAATTTTTTCTTCTTCTCTACTAGCAAATTGACATCTCACAGTCAGTAAATTAGGTTTTTTATTTTTCTAGGAAATAGATGACTTGGTTTGGTTTTCAAAGTATTTTTTACAATTTTAATTTCTGACTGGTTTTTAATAATGCTAGTATTCTTGAGGAAACCTATAGAATACTGTTGGCTTTTTAAATTAAATGTTAGATACTATTGGGTTGAAAGTAGTCTGTGATTACTCCCTACTCCCCCAACTTTCCCCAAGAAAATACATATTTCCTTTCTTTTCTTTTAGGGGTCCTGTGTCTAAACTAACCTTCAAATTGTTCCTGGCTGTTCTGTGTTCACTTATTGGTGCTTTTTTGACATTCCCTGGCTTGCGACTGGCTCAAATGCATCTGGATGCTCTGAATTTAGCAACAGAAAAAATAACACAGTAAGAGAAAATATATGCAAATAGGTATATGCTACTCAGTCTTAAAACTTTTATGTCTAAAAATAAACAAAGCAAACTATTCCAACAAGAAGGTAGTGACTTAAGGCTTCTGTTGCTGCCTGCTTTTCCTATCTTGAGCAGATTTGCCACCTGCCACTTTCTGTTCAACTCTGTTCACTCTACCAGTCTGTTACGTTCTCTGCTTTGTAATTAAGAGTCCCAATTAAAGGAACTTTCCTGTCCTCCTGCAAGAACTCCACCATGAATGTTTCTGTGTCCAGCTTTACCTCCCTCATCATGTCTTTCTGGAAGTTCGGATAACCTTCAGGAAATACAAGTACAACCGTCGACTGTTTTTTTTCCACCCACACTTACAGCTGGGTATTATTCCTTTATTAAATTTGGCATAGGAGAAAATGCAGAAATGACCCAGAATATTTAATAAGAATCATATATTAATACCAATTTAAAGGGATCTTTTCATTTTCAGCCATCTTTCCATTTGGTAATAAAGTGTTCTGTCCAATTTAATTATTTCTCTTGAGCATTCTGTGATTGAGAGAGTGAAACTCCGAGTGCCTTTCAGAGGTTTTGACTGTTGATATTTAGTATATGATAATGACAGATTGTGCAGCATAGGGCAGTGTGGGTACTCAGTCTGGTAAATTTCCTAAGAGAAGCCTTATATTTTCTAATAGGAAAATAATTTTGTTCAAATTGCATTTTTTTTCTTTCCCTTCAGGAATGCTCAGCTTAAAAATTACAGTAATTTCACGACTATAAGGCGCACCCTTTTGACTAAAATTTTGATGGAAACCCAGAAGTGCACCATATAATCCGGTGCACCTTATAAATGGACAAAGTTTGGAAATTTGCCAAACCGGAAGTGTGAGCCATGGGGGGCACCGCCAGGGCCACGACCAGCGGGTGCAGGCGGGGCTGCGGTGCTGTGGCAGCCAGGTGGAGGCGGGACCGTGGGGCCATGGCTGCTGAGTGGAGGCGGGGCCACAGCCAGCAACCACGCTGGGGGAACCGGTGGCAGATCCTTGCTGCAAAAAAAAAGTGCACCTTATAGTCCGGTGCGCCTTATATATGGGCAAAAGTTCGGAAATTTGCCAACACCCGGAAGTGCACTTTATAATCCGGTGTGCCTTATAGTCATGAAATTACTGTAGTCTGTTTGAAGTGAGTCTGTCAGTCTTGGTAAATTTATAAGCAAGTACACTTGCACTCAATTTAGTTGTCCATGTATAGCAGCCAGCTACTGGCTTGTTTTATCTGCTCTTATTGTTTCTGTCTGTGTGTAGACTGTGACTGAGTCACTTCCTTATCTGTTCTTTCCAGACAGATAAACTACTTAATTTTTATGGTTCTCAGTATTTTAAAATTCCTTGCTTCTTTTCTGTAAGTATTCCAACATCTTCCTTGGTCAACGGACATGACATCCTAGGCAGAAATATAAACACTCTGAAACAAAAATCTGTTAATCAAGAGCTAAAGGGCAATTAATATCCACTGAATTGTGATTATGAAAATTAAAACTTCTCTAGCTTCTTTAGATGATATTGGAACTGGTTGTTGAAGATAACTTTGTTCAACACCACAAGTTATTTTTGAACATCTACCATTACTTTTACTATTCAATTGGAACAATACGAAAATTGTATTAAATGGATTAAAACTTGATGAGGTATCTATATAATTAGGTAAAGCCATTATAAAGAATATTTGTTAAGTGATAGGTTCTAATAAACCTGAAGAACTTGTCCTTGCTGATGCATTTTTATCAATGAGTAGATAATTTACTGTTGTTTGACAGTGACTAAAGAGGGGTTGTAAATGACTTGTCACTGATACAAAGCTCTCTGTTGGATGTTAAAACAATTTCTATCTCTGCAGTCAAATACATACTGTACATAAAAAAACACAGCCAAAACAATTACAAAGAAAAAGCCAGCCAACTAAACATGAAAACAACAAAAACCAAAGATAAAAATTTTTGTGTAATGACAGCTTCTGTAACATGTAAATATTTGTGTTCTTTAGAACAATTTTTGATTACATGATCTTCTCTATAGTGTAGAAAAACTGTAGTGAAGGTGGAGACAAACCTAATTGTTAGTGAGGAAATACTACACTAACAAAACAAGTTCATTTCTTCAACTGTTCTCGTTTCATTTTAGTAATTTAGAAAAATGATTGGGAAAATGGGTTTAGAAATAGAGAAGAAAATTTAGAAGTTTAGAAGTAAAGAAGGATATTAATTTCAGGGAGAACTCCAAAAGCCACAGCCCCTTTTTAAATTCTGCTGTTTTGTGCACAAAGATTATTAAAAAGTACTACTTTTATTTTTGTTGTGCAGTTTCATATAGTATTTTTTGGATCTGAGTATCTTTAATCGAATGTAAGTGCCAAGTTTAATTTAATCAGAGTTTCTAAATAAAATGCTTCATTAAACGGTGTAATCTGACCTCTGACAAATGTATCTCCTTTTTAAAGCCAAAATCCAGTGTGATTCCACAATACTGTCTTGTTGAAATGTCGTACCTATAAAATAGGGAAGTACTTTTCTTATTATCTTTCTCCCAACTATTTTAAAGTTAATGTTCTTCCTTTTGAATCTGTATACACTTTCAACAGTATAGTCATTGTTTTTGTTTACTAAATTCTCTCTTTTTTTTCTTTTTTTAGAACATTGCTGCATATAAACTTCTTGGCACCTTTATTTATGGTTCTACTGTGGGTAAAACCAATCACTAAGGACTACATTATGAGCCCACCTTTGGGCAAAGAGAGCATTCCTTTGTAAGATATACTTTAAAACTTCTTTCTGGGTTATTGAGAACAAAACATTGTCTTAGAGCTCCTTGAAAATCATAGAAACATGAAAGATTTTATTAGCATCTGCTGTCAGAGGAATTGTAGAAGCTGCAGATAAATTTTAAAGAGCTTCTATTAATTCAAAAGAGTGAGAATTGTTTACAGAATGTTGAGTGTTAAGGTGGTGGCTCCCAAAAAGCTACTGTTTCATGACATCTCCTTGGCAGTAATGTGTTATTTTTTGTAGGGGTGGAATACCACCTCACTACTACTTGCTGAAACCTTGTATCTTGCATACTGGTGTAGGAGAGAAGTGATTTTGCTGAAAACAGTCAAGATATGTTGGCCTGAGAACTAAACTAGGAGGTTTGTCTTAAGATTTACATGCTGTTGAAGTGTTATTGAATTGATAGGTAAAATACTTAAAATATAAAAAAGGAAAGAGTTTCCAGGAAGAGAGGTATCTGAAATACTATCTAAGTATAGTTGATTGTCACTGTCACAGTTAGTCTTGCTAATTCAAAGTAGACTTGAAACAGATACAATGGGCTGATACATTTCTTGCTTTCTAGAGGAAAGTTTATAAAGTGATCCTGTGACCATTGAGCTATTACATAAAACAACAGATACATATATTTTGTATATCTTTTGTTCTTCAGTTCATCTTAAAAGGAGAGTTGAGCTGTAACTGCATATCTAAGGCAACTGAAGTATCCATTTACAATCTAGTACTATTTACTATCTAGTCCTATGTGTCTGAATACCTGTCATTATATGAGCAACATTGGTTTTTAGTGTCCTGCCTTCATTACCCAGAATTTAGGCATTTAAGAACTGCTCTTGTTTACAGACAAATGAATACTAATTTGGATCTAATTCTGTAGGGCTACTGAGAAGTAGTAGAAAAGAGAAATAGAAGGCAAAAATAAGTATTACTTGAATGTGTACTTCTTAACTGTAGTTTGTATGTTAACTACTTTTGACAATTTGCCTCAAGATTATTTTAGAGATGATACAAGCAAATAACTGGAACAGAGGATGGTCTTTGGAAAACAGAGTTACCTTTTTTTATTATCCACAGAATGTCAGAAGATACATTTGATACCATCAGATTGTGGATTATAATCCTGTTATGTGTTTTACGATTGGCTATGATGCGTCATCATTTACAAGCCTATCTGAATTTAGCCCAGAAAAATGTGGATCAGATGAAAAAGGAAGTTGGTAGAATAAGTATGGTTGAATTACAGAAAATGGTAAGTGTGGTGGCACTGTGGTTATGTGTTTGTAGTGCTTCAGCTGTGCAAATTATTTTTTCCAGTTTGTTGTCTTCTGTGGCAGCAGAGCTCCAATCTGAATGAAGCTTTCTAGACTATATCTCCTATAAAAATAGCATAATTACAGAGAAATTCTGCAAACCAAAATATGGAGAGATGTATCATCTGTGTTGCACAGATAGTTTGTCCTTGGTTATTTGGAAGTTATAAAAGGTCCCCTCCAATGACTGGTGATCTGTAACTACAACATAGGAAAGAAAAAATACGAATTTTTGTAGTTGGTAACTGTATTTTACTCTTCTATGATTTTTAAATTGAGGGAAAGTTTATGATAAGGTGGTTATATTTTGGAATAAATTGACATGTTTAATTCTGTCAGACCACTTTGAAGTGCACCAGCTGAGTTAAAAAATTGCCTGTCATATGGTGGACAAGGAGAAATTTCTGAGGATTTTTTTTTTAAAGAAAAGTAGTAAAGCATACATTGAAAAAATGGAGGAGGTAGAATGGCTGTTGTATGTTGTCTGCAGAATAAACTTAAATTTCTAGCATTACATGGCAGTGCTGTCTAATGACCCTGCTGAGTTGGGATGTATTGCAGGAGGTATATTGAAGCATTCTGTAAGACAGACTCCTCTTCCAGGAATGTCATTAGTACTTGTAGTTACACTAAGTGTCTGAAGGTCATAAGTGAACTGTGCAGTAGTTACTTACAAACAAAGTGGCTAGGAATATGCTCCAGAAAAAAAATTAGGAAATACATGAAGTAGCAACTCGTTAGGATGGAACTGTGCCAATTGCTGTAAATGTGCTATTTTAGTGCTGGGAATTTTATTCCTATCTATAAAACAGTAATGTCTTCTCCTTGTGGCATTTCTTAAATCTATTTCTGCAGTATCTTCACAAATTCTCTTTGCGAAGGCCGTAGTCACTAGATGTAGTCTTGTCTGGTTTTACTAATCACATCTGCTTTACCTTTTTTAGGAACTTCTGCCAGTGAATTCTTTCCTGTCTGTCAGTCTGCAGTGATCATTACTTTTAAATTTGTTATTTTTGTCATATTCCATCAATTTTTGACAATATTTTTGTCTCATGTTTTTTTCTTCTGTCAGTGTCTTACTACTTCTTTTTTTCTCATGTTAGTTTTTTGATGCTTGCTCAGTAAGAAGCCCTTTGAGGCTTGAGAGGTATTCCCAAAACTATCATGTCTGCCTTCATCATTTTACTACCCTGCATTCTGTTCATTTTAAAACCCAGGTAGCTTTATTTCACTGCTTGCTTGCTATTGATTTTATCCCTTTTATCTGTCCTTATTTGGTTTAATCTTTTAGGTCAATGGCTTATATAAAATATGTAATGTTACAATTTTGAGAAAAATGGAAAAGATGGAGAGCAGGGGCAGGGATATATCTTAATGGATTTCGATGAACCATAGTGTATCACTAAAATAAAGATAATTTAAATACTGTTATTGATCTAATGAAAACTCACCTTATCATTGTTTTTAAAATGCAAGTGTTTTCCAGTAGGAAATCTTAAAAATATCTTTCTTTTGAAAAAGGACTATAATGTTAACCTTGCTTTCATTTATTTTTTTATGGTGCTTTGGACTGTAACTACTATATCATTTTTTAAATAGGATTTAGTTTGTAAATGACTGGGAACTTGAAAAATTAAGCATTTTTTTTTTGTTGTTGTTTCTGATGTATTTAAATAGGAATCATTGAATGATGGCATGCAATTTGTAGAAGCAAAATTTATTACCTTTTTTTAAACAGAATTGATGCTTTTTATTATTTCATTTCAGCACTTCATTTGAGATTTGTAAATGTCCTTAAACTGGAATTCATTATGTGGATTTCTTGATTAGGTCTTTTGAAGATAATATGTCACAAGTGTACTAGAAAAATTCTTAAAACAGCTGTAATACCTAAGTCCTGGGTTTTTTAATAAATTATTTGGTTTTTCTAGTCATGTTCAGGAAGGTTTGCTTTCATGCAGTTGCTTTCAAGCAATCATGACCTTTACTCTCTTCCATTTTTCCAGGTAGCTCGGGTATTCTATTATCTCTGTGTAATTGCACTGCAGTATGTTACACCATTGGTAATGCTCCTTCACACAACTCTGCTCTTGAAAACACTAGGTAGGCAAAGTTGAATCAACAGTCGTTTATCCTGTTCTACATGGGCCTTTTTTATTTTCACCTGACTAAAGGGAATTATAACTCATGGCTACTTGCAATACAAAAATATCTTGTAGTTTCCTGTACTTTAAAGCATTCCTATGTGGCTTTTAAATAGTTATTTCTGTTGCTACTTTTGATATCTTTCAATTACATGGTAGTTTGTTTATAAAGCATGATTAACTACATGAGCATCTCATAAAGGATTTTTTTCAGCTTTTTTTATCTTTAGTAGGCTTTTAGAATGGGAATTGTGAGATATGAGGTTAATGTAGTTACTGGGAGATCTGAAGTCATTCTGGTTTGCGGTTTTTTTTCTTTCTTTCTTGTGAGACTGGTCTTTCATAGCCTGCTATTCAGTTGTGTCATTCTCTTTGCAAAAAGGCAATGGATAGAGATAGGCTTTAGTAGGTTGTGATTCATCCTCCCTTGGAGAATACATCTCCATCTGGTGAGATTAATCATACCCCGGACGTAGGGGGTCTCAAGGCAGCTCTATCACATGTAGATGTTAGGATGTCAAAATACAAGATGAATCCTGCCCCAGTAGCTTGCTGATATGACTGGGAAGTCATGCAGATGAATATAGTTTGTATTTACTAAGTTATAAAAACTTAGCTTTTTTGTGTGTGTATTAAAAATGTATCAAAGATGATTTGTACAGTGATTGAATTAACAGAAGTTGAATTTAATTCTACAAAAATCTGTTACTTCTTTCTTTTTAACAGGTAATTATTCTTGGGGCATCTACCCAGGATGGAATTCTGACGCTTCAGTAGAAAACAGTCTGCTTCCCAAGTCTGTTCATTCTGAGTCTCCACCTGACAATGGAAGAATGAAAGTAACTGTAGTACAAATAACAATGGCTCTGGGAAGCCTAAAGAATATTTTCACTCCTCTCCTGTTCCGGGGACTCCTGTCTTTTCTCACCTGGTGGATTGCAGCTTGCCTTTTTTCTACAAGCCTTTTTGGGCTCTTCTATCACCAGTACCTGACTGTGGCATGAACAAGTCAACTGACAGAGCAAGTGTGAGGTCAAATTCTAGATACAAACCCAAGTACCAAGAGGAGATGAAGAGAAAAGAAAACTATATATGTGAAGAGAAAACATATCGTAATTATTTTTAAACACTTCCTTGATGTTCTCAGGGTGAATAATCTTAGAATGTTTAAAATTGCAATTGGGTTTGTTATTTTTGTTACCCAAATGGCAGGTAACTAATTCAGTTATAGAGTTGTAGTCCTGGGACTGACTGACATGTGTTGTAGATGGTGGTAAGCATGTTGAGAAGATGTGACCTCTTGGTTTCCATAAACAGAAAGCTAAACTCAAAAATTTGTTTTTTAAGCATCAACAGTCACTGACTGAACTGCATTCAAAGGGTACTGAACATAGTGATGGTGGCTGCCTATCAATTAAGTCTTGAAACTGAGCCATACAGTGAAAGGAGAGAGAGGGGATTTAAACAAAAAAATTCTGTTGGATAGCTGGTGATCACTTTTCTCCTTGGAAAATTAAAAAAATCCAACAGGACAAAAGACATACTGTATATTACAGTAAGGAAAATTGTATAAAATATAAATTTAATAGGAGCAGATGTACATACCTGACAGGTATTGCTGCCTACATATTTTGCAGGAGTGCTTGTGCAGTAAGAAGAGAATTATAACAAATATATTATTTCAGTCCCTGTAGTCATTTTGAAGTAATGGCCATCTGTATTGGTGCTAGTATTGATCCACAGATTGCATTTGGATCTTTTAAATTTCTTCTTTTGAGGTAGTAGATAAATTACATTGACTTTACAAAAGAATAGAAAATAATTAGTGACACCAGTCAAACATTTCAGAACAAAATAGTTTAGTTTTGCTGACTGACAGTGTATGTATATGTGCAATGTACATATATATTGTATATTAAATATATAATATATATGAAAGTATGAAATACTGAATCTTTATTTTAAATTCCTCAAATATACGTTACGGGCTGTGGGAGACAGGTGTATGTGTTTCTAGTAATTTCAAGAATCCCTTTTGAAATGAAACGTCTAAATTTTTTTTTCTCTTTTTTGATTTTTGGGGTTTTTTGAGTTCAGTTCAAAGGGCTGTTTGTTTTTTGTGCCTCTTTAGAGGTACTTAGCTATACGGAAGAACTTATACTGTCTTGGAAGAAAAGATGTACTTAAAACTGTTAATTTTCAAATTTCTGCTCTGTCAAATCATCATCTTTTGCCACTATAATCTGTGCTAACTTGACCGTATAATGATACTTAATATATCTTGGCTTCAGAAACAGATTTTCAGTATAATAAAACAGTTATGTAATAAGAAAAAGAGCAAAGTATTACCTTTACAATTTTTGCTTAACTGAAGAGATAGCTTCCAGAGATAGATTGCAATCATAAAATTATTGACAGTTTGTCAAATGTTTTGCGTATTTGGAAAACAGGAATGGGGATTTATATGCAGTAGCTTTTTTTAACAGATAATATTACACTTCGCAGAGGTCAGTGGGGTTTTTAACTAATACTTGCTGGTTTTATGTTACTGTTCTTATTCTCTTGAATTTGTGTACACCTTTGGCATATAATAACATTTATAAATGGAAAAGCTTAGCTAAATATTTAATATGTAGCGGACCTACCATATGGGAAAACAACTCAATGAATGCAGAAAATCAAGATTCTAAGCTGATGATTAACTGTCTTACTGTGTTGAAAGCCTTTTAAGTAATTTATTAGTTTACTAAGCCGCTTTTATTGGGGAAAGATTTGTGTACACCAGCCTAGTACCTTCTGCATATCTTTGGGATGTTTGAGAACACCTTGCGTGATGCTACTGGTTTTATTGCAGTATTTCAGTGTGGCTTGGGGTGCAAGCTTTGATGTTTTCACACCAACTTTTTGTAACTAACAGGGATGAAAGCTTAACTGTGGATTGGCCTAAAGAATAATATTCAAATAAGTTTCAAATTGCAAAGCATTCCTAGGAAGTGTCTCTCAGATGAATAATTGAATGACAAAATATGACAGGGTCCAACAATACTGGACCCACTTTTATGTTAGTTCAAGATATATCATTTCTACAAGATACATCATTATTAATAGGATTAATATGGGCAGCTTTTTGGTTAGAGTTAGGTGTTCAATGCCAATCTTTTGTTCACAAAAATAGAACAATGCAAAACATTTCACTCTGATAGTGAACTTTCCTGATGATGCTCATTATATAGGAAATGTAACTTGTTCCAATCTAAAGAAATAAATTTTGGATACTTTAGAATACTTCAAAATAATGTTAAACAATGGTTTCTGCTGACATAATTATTCTGAAAAGTCATAAGCAAAAGTGAACTACAGTTATATAATAATGCATTCAGCAAAAGTAATAACTGGATTATGTAGCTGAACTTCAAAAAGCTTTTGCTAAGAGCTCATGTTGTCTTACTATTCAGGCATCACACTGATCACGGTGAAAAATAGGTACCTGCTGTTACAAACATGATGATCAGTACTTGTAGCCATTGTGTTGTTCCATTATTCTACAGACCATTGTTCTGCAGAGTTGGATGGTTGAACCTTCTGGTCAGCAGTAAGTGGGAGATAGGCTTTCTTTGGATCCATCTAATCCAGACATGAGTCCAGAAGGCTTATGAAAAACTAAAATATGGCAATAAAAGCCTTTGAAATGTGTGGTGACTGAAACCGGAGGGACCATGTTGCAAAGGTTGTGAGCAGTGCTTCCTGCAAGTATGTGATGGGATCAAAAATGTGTTTTAAATTAGTAACCCTGAGAGTCGTGACTTCCTGTATATTGTGTAAGGTTCAAAGGAATATCTGCTCACTTCTGTATTAAGTTCCTTTGAAACAGCAGCTGGCAAATGCTTTGTTTGTTTGTTTGTTTGTTTGTTTCATTGAGACCTGTATCAGCATCCACCAATGGGGGAAAAGCATCTTGCAGAAATGGAAACGCAAGTCAAATGTGACTGAAAGGTTGGTAGGTGTTACTCAAGTTTGTGAAAATTTTTTGTCTTGCTTTTTGTCCACTACTTAATTTAAAAAGTTTAGAATGGTTTGAGTTGGAATGGATCTGGAATGGGCCACTTTCCACAAGACCAGGTTGTTCCAAGCCCCATCAAACATGACCTTGAATACCTCCAGAGATGGGCAGCCACAGCTTCTTTGGGTAACCTTATCAAGTGCCTCACCACCTTCACAGGCAAGAGTATCCACCCAATACCTAATCCAAATCTCCCATCTTTTAGTTTAGAACTGGTCCTCCTTGTACTATCACTCTCTGCCTGTGCAAAAAGTCGTTCTCCCTCTTTTTTATAAGCCTCCTTAAGTCATGGGAGGCCTCAGTGAGACCTACCTTAGTTTCTGAGAGATTTTAGAGGGAAGTGTTCCTTTGGCAAAGAATCCATGTCCGTTTCTATTTTCTTAAATTCAGATCTCCGTTCCTCTCTTAGTGATGTGACTTCTGTGGCCGATCTACAGGACTTTCCCTATGGTCCCTACTCAGAACCAAGTAGGCTAAATGAGTTCAAGATTGTGTTTTGACTTTTGCTGAAATTTATCTATTTTTGAAGGATTAGTTCCTTTAAATAGCTCAAATAACTTCAAATTCCATCTGAAACATGAACAAATTTGTTAACATTTTTTTAACTCTGCATTTTTATTATGTACGTCCCTTTAGATAAAAGGTTAAGATAGTGATAAATTCAAGTCTTCCAGCAAGTTCAGGGAGGTCCAAACATAACACTTGGGCTTTCTGAGCTAAGAGAATTTGATAAAGGAGAGTCTGTTAGAAAGTCTATTCTTACACTTTGTGACATTCTCAGGCTGCACTTGTCCTCTTTTGATTCTTTCTCAAGCTATAGGTTATGCCAGTTTTTGTTAGCTGCACAGTCTTCTCTTCCAGAATTCACTTGCATAAAGGATCCACAGATTAAATGGTAGCATCAGTACAAGAGAACGTTCTTGTACAGAAGACACTTACAAAAAATTATTTTGTGTTGCGGTTGGTCTTCTCTTTATTTGGATCACAAGTACTGCAAGGTGTTTAAATAGAGATACATTCTTCCCTGAATCGTAAAGTCAAATTTGTCTTAGGAGCAAAAATGCTACAAAGACATCAACACATTTAGGCAGCATAACCTCACTGTCTGTAGTGGTTAGGAAGTACAGGAATTTCAGCTAACTTCAAAGGAACAATTCAAATTGTTGTACTTCATTACGGTAACTACAGCTAAGTGGTAGGGATGTTGGATATATCACATAGAAAATTGAGCACATCTGATCTTAAAGGTGTTGGAAGGCTCTCCAAGGTAAAAGGCTTTATGTCTCTTTACTCCCAAAAGCTCTGCTTTCCACAGAGGTAATTTTGATCCATTTTTAAATACTACCCTTCATGTTTTTCACAACACATTGTGCACATTTATTTAACACAGCCCTTCCACACCCAGACTTAAACCCACAGTTAATTTTGTCACTATAAAGTTCCTAGATACTTTTAGTTAAAGTTTAAGAATTCAGTACCCAGACAAAATGGAGACACAAGATTGAGGCCAAAGAAAATTGTGTGTTCTTTTGAAGAAATCTGTTACAGCTGAGCAAAATCTTAATGGAGGAAGGCAACAGCAGGTTAGTTTTATCCTAAATCAAATATTAAATGTGAATATTTACCATTATGAGTAAGACTTATTTTTAGCATCTGCAGCCTAAATCCCAAATGGCAAGTGAAGAGCGGATACCTACTCTAAAGATCGTCCAGGCAACAGATGCTTAGAAGCCAGATGTCTGATCTCACTAAGCAGGCTGATGCAGATTGGTCTGTCCATGTTTCAGAGTGATTTTTGTGCAACTCCTTCAGGAAGGCCTGCCATGCTTTGTTACCTCTGCAACACACAGTTTAGTGGATGGTGTATCTCATTTGTACTCCTGAGAACTAGACTGAAAGGTCTTCCTCCTCTGGATGAGGTCATGAAGCCAACCTGTCATTTCCACGCTGCTTTTACTGACGTGTATATGCTGCACTTAACTTTTTCCAGTCTCTCACTGTGGACTGCCAGGAGAGTAATATTGCACTGGATATTGTTTTGCATGCCAGTGTATATGTATTTTTATACCTTTGATTTCAATGGTATTTTTAATGGAAGTTATTTTTAATCCTAATACCATATATCATATTTTTGTTTTTAAAATTAGTATCAGTGCCTGCAACTAGAAGTCATAAACTTCTACACTTGTTTTTAAAAAAAAAACTTGATGTTTAGGCTAAAGTATTAATAGGTATGCAGTTTTAAAAAGTCCAAATTCCACCTGTAAATACCGGGTTTTTTCCATGTGATTACACAAGATGTGTAATTATGTGATTACATAAGTCAAGAACCCTTAGAATTTGTACTTGCAGCCCTTTTTCTCAGCAACATACTATTCATGTGAACTTCCTATCTACAAAATAAAAATACACATCTCTAAAGAGCTTTGAATGGCTTTTTACAAACTCCTTAATAGTAGGTCATTACTCTTTTACTGTGCTGCAACATATTTTTAAAAACCTGGCTTAAAATTCCTGTGCTTAAAGCCAGCCTTATTCTCTCTTCTCTCTTCATAGTAACTCTGCCTCCTGTATGTGTTCTAAGCTTCCAGAATGCATATTCACAGTATTTTTGATAAAAACACAGGACAAAGAAAAAGGCACCAAAAACTGTATGTCATAACTACAGTTCATATCCATGCCATGATGTGCCAACAGTTTTTATTTTTCCCATCTTTAGTCATTCCTTTTTTCTGTTGTTAACTGTATGTAAGGTTTTCTAGGAGGAATACACATGGAAAAACATTTTGTAATAGAAAAAGAAAGCCATCTAATGTTTCAGTCTTCCCATTTATATGAGTAAATATTAATGCAAAGATGGTATTAAATAATTTCAGCCTAAAATGTCTTGTTAGGTAGACACATTACAAATTGCACAGGGAACATCTTCCAAGTTGTAAATATCTTACTTGCCTCTGTGTTGCTGAAAACACACAAATTCAGTGTTGTTCTTCAGTTAATAGTAGGGGTTTGTTTGGGGGTTTTTTTTGTTTTCTTTTGTATTTAAGTGAAAAGCATGTAATTCTATCTACTCTAGAACAAAGACCTTAGACAAAAAGACTCTCCTCTCTTAATTTCAGTATTTACCAGATGGGAAAGACTGTGATTTATGTAAATTTTAGCATCCTCTGACTGCTACAATACTGTTAAAATATATTAAAAAGCTCTTATAACTTTACAAGTATTCAGACTGTCATGCTTCACAGTAAGGATGGTGTCAAGTGGTGTTTGCATTGTATGGATCTGGTGTTGCATTACCTGCATAACAAATTGGCTCCTATGCTTTTAAAGGATCATCAGGATCTGTGTTCAGAAGAACACAATGCAGGTTGAAAAAGCTCACTTTGGTTTTTTTTTTTTCTTGCTTGTTTTGAGGGCTTTTTTTAGTGGTGTGGATATTACTTGGGTACAACTACTACAGCTAATAAACAATCTCCAGTAATATTGCATCCTTTTTGTACACTGTGAAGTGCCTAATCATGGGTGATTCTGGTAGCCCTTGAAATGGGGTTTGTTATGAAATTATTTTTTTCATAAGGTTTTTGGCTTATATGTGGTTTTGTGGTGTTACATATTGGCAACAAATAAGATTTTGAAGAAATCTTTTCCATTCCTCTTACTTAAATGGTAATCTAAAAACTTTGTCCATATCTGACTGATAATTGAATACCCCTAATTTAAACTAACACCCCCTCCCTCTGCCAGCTGCCACCTCTGCATTGTTTTCTTTATGACTGAGGGCAAATATTTACAAGATTTGGAATGGATTGACTTATGAAGTTTTGTAGTGACACCTGGGTTTTAATTATACCCGTTATGCAGGCATGTGGTTGACTTCAGCTAGGTAAGTTGTTCTGCTTGGGCTCAGAAAGGCGACGTTGAAGGTCGCTAAATCCTTATGTATTGGAGCACAAAGAGTATCAAATGTGACATGGCTAACTGATAAAAAGCTTCAAAAAGTACCGCCTTGTAGAATTTTGTGCGATTCTGCTAGGGTATTCAATAGTGAAACCACTTGTACTTTAACACTGCTTGTCCACCTTCAGGAATGCAAGAGCTGAAGGTAGAACATGGTTGAGCAAGGAAGTTAAAAAAGTGAGAAAACAACAGGCCCCTCCTCCGGAATTAATTATACATTCTGCATGTGAAGTGCTTGTAAGTTGATATGGTGTTACTGGTTCAAATCTATCAAAAGGAAACCCTCTTTCGAGGAATGCTTGTCGCAGCATGTTGAGCTTTTAGCTCTACGAAGTGGCTATATAAATCTGTAGTGTATATAGTACACTGTTTGGGAAAACCTGATAGAGTAAGCTTGCTAAATATTTCCTTACAGTATTTGTAAGAAAACAAATTCTTACTGCAGAGCGTGTAAGAAGGTGGTTTTGCCTTGCTCAGGCACCATTTTATATTAATGTGAAAACAAGAAGAAATGGTTTGTCATTTAAATGCCTAAATTTCCCTAACAACAGTAAATTTCACAAAATTGAAACAAGGTTATACTTTGTTATTCCCTATTCATTTTGGTGAAATGTTACAGTTTAACTCTGCTTTTATAATTGCATTATTTAAATGTAATTTTTTACATACACATTATTAAAATGAAATTATGTCTATTAGTTGCTCATGATAATACCACAGCAAAGAGAAACTGTGATATCTACTGTTTATCAAGTGGCCCCATCAACTTGCCTGCCTTTGTAAAACATTTACCCATGTTGAACATACAATATCTACTGCAGTGATGTTCCTATAGTATTTTAGCATCTGTACATGTACTCTGCATGCCTTGCACTTGCGCACTGTAAAGGATTAAAAAACCACATTATTTTACATAGTATTTCCCATATCCAAAATAGGAAAATTTCTAAAGCCAAAGATCAATAAATGTTTGTTGTCTACCAGTGTGATTTTTTTTCCTACTTTGTGTGATATATACTACTTTTTATCAACTTAAAAATCTCCAAAGACCATGTAATAACCAGGCTTCTTATCAGTTTTGCTACTAGTCTAATTTTTTACTTTTAGAAATAATAAAGTAGGTAATTTGTTCTCTCCTTTCGTTTGCAGCAGAATAAATACTTTTTGAGTAAAGATGCAGGTAGTGTCTTTTTCAAGTGAACAGCAGCTTAAACCAAAGAAATTACACACGCATTAGAGATTCCATAATAGTGTTTTCATTTTTGTGTATTGCACTATTTAAATTTTTGAACCATTTCTGGAGAAAGATTGGCAGTACACTAGGGTAAGTGGAGGAAATTCTTAGCTTTACTCAGAGGATTGCTCACACATCTTGACTGTCCTACTCACTTAGAAAGGGGTTGTGTTTTCTTAAAAAAAGAAATGTGTTTAAAGGCATTACATTGTCTCTCCTATTTGTTTGATACTAGCAGCACTGAGAAGGAGTATACTTAATAACATCTTGTAACCATCTTGAATTTCATTTTTGGAATATCAGATTTCGTTACGCATGCATTTTCTTTCCACGTGTGCAACAAATGGAGGTGAATTGTACTAAAATTGTTCAAATATTTCAAAAGCTGTAAAAAAAAAATCCTTGAGAAAACATTCTTCTCTAGCCGAAACCCAAACTGGTACCAAAGACCCCTTTACCAATAGCCATCAGTTGTGTTGCAGAAATTCCTCCTTTCAGGAAGGCTGACCACCATGAAATGGCCTCAGATAACAAAAAGAGCAGGAAAATGGACCAAACCTTGCTAAAATTACTCCAAGCAGCATCCTAAAACCATAGAGGGGAAAAAAAAAATAGAGCCTGCTGAGCAGTTGCCAAAAAATTAAATGGCAAGAGAAAGAAAAGGCAAATTATGAAAGCAAGTGAAAAAACAAAAAGTGAATGGGATGACAAGAAGTGCATGGAAATGGACAACAACTTGCTAAAATTACTACTCATAACATCCTGAAATCACAGAAGAAAGGACAAGATAGAGCTTGTTGAGATTTTTATAAGAAGATGAAATGGTTAAAAAAATCAAGGGAAAATTCTGGACCTGTGAAATCGCAGGATTTCATTCCCTTTTCTGGAAAAAAAATTTTCCTTTCAGGAGAAGGAATGAAATCCTGAAATCACAGGACAAATTCTGAAAAAATATCTGGAGAAGAGGTCTGACGAAATGAATTGAAATGAAAAAACAACCCCGAAATTTGGAAATAGGCTGACCACCATGAACTGGCCTTAGATGACAAGAAGTAGAAGTAAATGGACCAACACTTACTAAAATTACAGTAATTTCATGATTATAAGCCGCACTGAGTACAAGGCTCTCTTATTGGTGTCAGCAGCTTTTCGATCTTTGTCCATATATACGCCGCACCTGATTAAGCTGCACGTTACAGTACAGATTGTGATAAAAGGTATCTATTCCATCACCATCTGTTGAGGATAGGGGCAGTGATTCTTATCTCAATGGCAGATATTCTGCTAATGAGACACCCATTGAAACCAGGCAGGGCATTGTTCTTCATCTTTTCACAATCCATCCTTCCTCCAGCGAGTCATTTTCTGCTAATGGCCCATTGAGTCCCACTGTGTGACTGATAAAATTACTGCATCCCATTGGAAGTTGCTCCAGCCAGGGGGAAGAGCGCAACATTTCTTACCAAGATAAAAACAGAGGTTTGGGGACACTAAGGGAGCCCCTTTCTTCACTGGACTCCAGAGGAAAGCTGGATTTCTCCACATCAGCACTGGACCTCCGGAGGGAAACTGCATCTTGCAGGGGCACTGCTTCAACTGAATCACATCTGTCACTGCATGAGGATGCAGCCACCATTTAATAGAACTGCTACCAACACCCTGCCTGACAGGCTGTCAGGTTGTACTATGACTTTGTCAGGGATTGGAGTTTGTTTCTTTGTAGTACTGTATTTCTCTTTTAATTTCCCTAGAAAATAACTGTTATTCCTAATTCCCATATTTTTGCCTGAAAGCCCCTTGATTTCATAAATTATAATAATTTGGAGGGAGGGGGTTTACATTTTCCATTTCAAAGAGAAGTTCCTGCCTTTCTCAGCAGACACCTGCCTTCCAAATTAAAATAAAAACTTTTTGTTCTTTGTCCATATACAAGCCGCACTTTATTAGAAGCCTCACTTTGGGTTCGGACCAAAATTTTAGTAAAAATAGTGCGGCTTATAATGGTGAAATTACTGTACTCCAAACAACATCCTATCACCAGGGAGGTAAAGAAAAAATAAAACCTGTTGAGCAGTTGCTAGAAAAATGAAATGGTGAGAGAAAGAAAAGGAAAATTCTAAAAGCAAATGAAAACACTAAAAGTGGATGGGATGACAATGAGCGCAGGGAAATGGACAACAACTTGCTATAATTACTACTCATAACATCCTGAAGTCACAGAAGAAAGGAAATTATAGAGCTTGTTGAGATCTTTGTTAAAAAAAAAATGAAATGGTTAAAAAAACCATGGAAAAATTCTGGAACCCATTGAAAACCCTAAAAGTGAATGGGATGACAAGAAGAGCAGGGATGTGGACCGAAGCTTGCCCAAATGATGCTCATTGAAATTGCAGGACGAAGGCTGGCATACCCTCTGTAGAGGAAATATGATGAAACGAAACGTGATGCAAAAAAAAAAAAACCCAAATTTTGAAATATGGTGACCACCACGAAATGGCCTCAGATGACAAGAAGTGCAGGCAAATGGACCAAAATAGGCTCAAACTGCTCCAAACAACATCCTAAACCATGAAAGGAAACAAAAATACAGAACCTGTTGAGCAGTTGCTAAAAAATGAAATGGCTAGAGAAAGAAAAGGCAAATTCTGAAAAGAAGTGAAAAAACAGCAAGTGAATGGGATGACATCAAGTGCAGGGATATGGACGAAAGCTTGCCCAAATTATGCTCATTGAATTTGCAGGATTTCATTCAGTATCGTGAAAGTAAATTCGTCCTTTCAGGAAAGGGAACAAAATCCTGAAATCGCAGGACCAAGGCTGAAAAAACCTATGGAGAGGATATATGGTGAAATGAAATATGATGGAAAAAAACCACCGAAATTTGAAAATAGAGGGACCACCAGGAAATGGCCTCAGATTACAAGAAGCAGGTAAGTGGACGAAAACTTGCTGAAATTACTCAAAACAGCATCCTAAAACAAGGAAGGGGAAAAAAATACAGAGCCTGTTTAGGACTTGCTAAAAAACTGAAATGGCAAGAGAAAGAAAAGGCAAATTCTGAAAGCAAGTGAAAAAAAACGAAAAGTGAATGGGATGACAAGAAGTGCAGGGATATGGACCAGATTGCCCAAATGATGCTCATTGAAATCGCAGGATTTCAAGCCCTTTTGTGAAAGGAAATTGGTTCTCGTTCAGGAAAGGGAACAAAATCCTGAAATCGCAGGACAAAGGCTGACAAACTCTCTGGAGAGGAGATATGATGAAATTAAGTGCAATAAAAATAAACCCCCAGAAATACGGAAATATGGTGACCACCATGAAATGGCCTTAGATGACAAGAAGTGCAGGCCAATGGAGTAAACCTTGCTAATTTTACTCCAAACAACACCCTATTACCCTTGGAGAAAAGAAAAAATAGAGCCTGCTGAGCAGTTGCCAAAAAAATTGAAATAGTAAGACAAAGGAAAGAATATTCTGAAAGCAATTAAAAAAAAAATGTTGGGGGATATGGTGGGAGCTTTGGTGGCTTGTATGAAGGAACAGGCCATGAGATTCTCTACTAGGCCTGGCTGCCTAACGTTGTCGTGGGAGCAGACTATGAAGACATGGATATGGGATATGTGACCACAGACACAGTCAATGACGAATGTAGCTGTAATTATAGTTGTGATTAGGGAAACCAGCTGCAAGATGTTGTCCTTGACAATTAATAAGAAGACAGATCAAAAGAAGGGAGTATAGGCAGTTAGATGTCAGCATCCAAAGGACCAGGAAATGGTTTTGGGTATAGACCAAAGCCCCATGTCAACTTACAGTATCATGTATTCGCGTGATCAGTAAACACAAAACAATTGCTGCTAGCATATACACGCGTGGACAGTACCTCTAAGGCAATCATATGTAAGCACAAAGCACGTGGACCTTTGCTTTGCACCATGAATGTAACCCTCAGATGCACAATAAACGAGCATTGATTCTACCTCTACGAGGCTTCATCTTTGACTCTGAAGCGCCCTTTTGCGACACTGAATGGGATGACAAGAATTGAAGGTAAAAGGGCAACAACTTGCTAAAATCACTCCCAATAACATCCTGAAATCACAGAATGAAGGAAAAGATAGAGCCTGTTGAGATCTTTGTAAAAAATGAAATGGTTAAAAAATTCATGGGAAAATTCTGGAACCCAGTGAAAAAACAAAAAGTGAAAGGGATGACAAGAAGTGACAGGATGTGCACCAAGGCTTGCCCAAATGATGCCCATTGAATTTGCAGGATTTCGCCCCTTTTTCTGAAAGGAAATTCCTCCTTTCATGAAAGGGAATAAAGATCTGAAATCACAGGAGAAAGGCTGACAAACCCTCTGGAGAGGAGATATGGTGAAATGAAATGCGATGGAAAAAAACCCCCGAAATTTGGAAATAGAGGGACCACCATGAAATGGCCTCAGATGACAACAAGTACAGGCAAATGGAGCAAAACTTGCTACAATTGCTCCAAACAACTTTCTAACACCAGGTAGGGAAAAAAACATACAGTCTGATGAGCAGTTGCTAAAAATATGAAATGGCATGAGAAAGTAAAGGAAAATTCTGAAAGCAAGTGAAAGGACAAAAAGTGAATGGGATGACAAGAAGTGCATGGAAATGGACAACAACTTGCTATAATTACTCCTGAAAACATCCTGAAATCACAGAAGAAAGGACAAGATAGAGCTTCTTGAGATCGTTGTAAAGAAATGAAGTGGTTCAAAAAATCATGGGAAAATTCTGGAACCAATTGAAAACACTAAAAGTGAATGGGATGACAATTGCAGGGATATGCACCAAAGCTTGCCCAAATGATGCTCATTGAAATCGCAGGATTTTGTTCCCTTTCCTGAAAGGAAATTCCTCCTTTCACATAAAGGAACAAAATCACAAATCACAGGACAAAGCTGAAAAACCTCTGGAGAGAAGATATGATGAAATGAAATGCGATGGGAAAAACCACCCGACCTTTGGAAATATGGTGACCACCATGAAATTGCATCAGATGACTAGAAGTGCAGGTAAATGGACCAAAACTTGCTAAAATTACTCCAAAAACCATCCTAAAACCATTAAGGAAAAAAAGAAAACAGAGCCAGTCGAACAGTTTTGAAAAAAATTAAATGGCGAGAGACAGAAAAGGAAAATTCTGAAAGCAATTAAAAAAAAAAAGTGAATGGGATGACAACAAGTGCTGGGATATGGAACAAAGCTTACGCAAATGATGCTCATTAAAATCACACGATTTCAAGCCCTTTTGTGAAAGGAAGAATTTCCTTTCAGGAAAGGGAAAGAAATCATGAAATCGCAGGACAGAGGCTGACAAAGTCTCTGGAGAGGAGATATGTTGAAACTAAATGCAATGAAAAAAACCCCCAGAAATATGGAGATATGGTGACCACCATGAAATGGCCTTAGATGACAAGAAGTGCAGGCCAATGGAACAAACCTAGCTAGCATTAGTCCAAACAACATCCTAATACCCTTGGAGAAAAGGAAAAATAGAGCCTGCTGAGCAGTTGCCAAAAAAATTGAAATAGTAAGACAAAGGAAAGAATATTCTGAAAGCAAGGGAAAAAACAAAAATTGAAATGTTGGGGGATATGGTGGGAGCTTTGGTGGCTTGTATGAAGGAACAGGCCATGAGATTCTCTACTAGGCCTGGCTGCCTAATGTTGTTGTGGGAGCAGATATGAAGACATGTACATGGGATACGTGACTGGAGACACAGCCACTGATGAATGTAGCTGTAATTGTAGTTGTGATTAGGGAAACCAGCTGCAAGATGTCCTTGACAGTTCATAAGAAGACAGATCAAAAGAAGGGAGTATAGGCAGTTAGATGTCAGCATCCAAAGGACCAGGAAATGGCTTTGAGTACAGGCCAAAGCCCCATGTCAACTTACAGTATCATGTATTCGCGTGATCAGTAAACACAAAACAATTGCTGCTTGAATATACATGCGTAGACAGTACCTCTAAGGCAATCATATGTAAGCACAAAGCACGTGAACCTTTGCTTTGCACCATGAATGTAACCCTCAGATGCACAATAAACGAGCATTGACTCTACCTCTACGAGGCTTCGTCTTTGACTCTGAAGCGCCCTCTTGTGACACTGAATGGGATGACAAGAAGAACAGGTAAAAGGGCAACAACTTGCTAAAATCGCTCCCAATGACGTCCTGAAATCACATAAGAAAGGAAGTGATAGAACTTTTTGAGATCTTTGTAAAAAATGAAATGGTTAAAAAATTCGTGGGAAAATTTGGGAACCTGGTGAAAAAACTTGAAGTGAATGGGATGACAAGAAGTGATGGGATATGGACCAAAGCTTACCCAAATGATGCTCATTAATATCACATGATTTTAATCCCTTTTGTGAAAGAAATATTTTCCTTTCAGGAAAGGGAAAGAAAATCCTGAAATCACAGGAGAAAGGCTGAAAAACCCTCTGGAGAGGAGATATGGTGAAATGAAATGCAGTGGAGAAAACCCCCGAAATTTGGTAATAGGGGGACCACCATGAACTGGCCTCAGATGACAAGAAGTGCAGGCAAATGGAGCAAAACTTGCAAAAATTACTCCAGACAACATCCTAACACCAGGGAGGCAATGGAAAAATAGAGCTGACTGAGCAGTTGTTAAAAAAAATGAAATGGCATGAGAAAGAAAAGGCAAATTCTGAAAGCAAGTGAATATACAAAAAGTGAATGGGATGACAAGAAGTGCATGGAAATGGACAACAACTTGCTAAAATTACTCCTAATAACATCCTGAAAACACAGAAGAAAGGAAAAGATAGAACTTGTTGAGATCTTTGTAAAAAAATGGAATTATTAAAAAAGGAAATTTTTCCATTCAGGAAAGGGAACGAAATCCTGAATTGGCAGGAGAAATGCTGACAAACCCTCTGGAGAGGAGATATGATGAAATGAAATGCGATGGAAAGAAAAACCCTGAAATTTGGAAATAGGGTGTCTTCTATGAAATGGCCTCAGTTGACAAGAAGTGCAGGCAAATGGTCCAACGCTTGCTAAAATTACTCCAAACAACATCCTAATACCATGGAGAGAAAAAAAAAATGGAGTCCGCTGAGCAGTTGCTAAAAAAATGTAATGTCAAGTGAAAGAAAAGACAAATTCTTAAAGCAAGTGAAAAAATGAATAGTGAATAGGATGACAGGAAGTACGTGGAAATGGACAATAACTTGCTAAAATTACTCCTAATGACATGCTGAAATTGCAGAAGAAAGGAAAAGATGGGGCTTGTTGAGATCTTTGTAAAAAAATGAAATAGTTTAAAAAATCATGGGAAAATTCTGAAACCCAGTAAAAACACTAAATGTGAATGGGATGACATCATGTGCAGGGATATGGACCAAAGCTTGCCCAATTGATGCTCATTGAAATCACAGGATTTTGTTCCCTTTCCTGAAAGGAAAATGGTTCGCTTTCAGGAAAGGGAATGAGATTCAGAAATCAGAGGATGAAGTCTGACAAAACCTCTGGAGAGGAGATATGATGAAATGAAATGCGATGAAAATAAAACCCAGGAAATTTGGAAATATGGTGACCACCATGAAATGGCATCAGACAACAAGAAGTGCAGGCAAATGGAGCAAACTTTGCAAAAATTACTCCAAACAACATCCTAAAACCATGATGGGAAAAAAAATAATAGAGTCCGCTGAGCAGTTTTGAAAAAAAATTAAATGGAGAGAGAAAGAAAGGAAATTTCTGAAATCAAGTGAAAAAACTACTAGTCAATCGTATGACAAGAAGTTCATAGAAATGGCAACAACTTGCTAAAATTACTCCTAATAACATCTTGAAGTTACAGAAGAAAGGAAAAGATAGAACTTGTTGAGATCTTTGTAAAAAATGAAAAGGTTAAAAATAGCATGGGAAAATTCTGAAACCCAGTGAAAACACTGGCACCCTGCTCCGTGCCAGCAGCATTCCCAATGAAAGCTGACAGCACAGCAAGCTCCAAGGGCACAAGCACAGCATAAGGAAGAGGTAGCACTTGCTACATCACACCTAGGAAACCGTGTCCATGTGTCCCCTTTGGGGCTCTCTGATACAACACAGGCAACAATAAATAAGGCTTTCAGCAGAAGGCCACCAAGAAGGCTATGGACTGGAGCTCTTATCCTGCAAGGAGGGAGAGAGAACTGAGCTTTTTCAGCCTGGGGAAAAGGAAAAGGGGGCTTCCAAGGGCCCCAAGAGCAGCCCTTCGACAGGCAGCACATGACAAAAACAGCACAGACAGGCTCTTCACAGCCATGCCTGGTGGAAGGGTAATTCTGACAGCCATCAGACACAGGGAGGCGCTGATGAGAGGTAGCACATAGGCGCACAGGAGCAATCTCTCACCAAGGTCAGTCAAAGTGTGCAACAAGCTGCCAAAACAGTTTGTGCAGGCTCTGCCCTTAGACTTTCAACCCCTGACCAGTCAAACTTTAGAGAACAGTCAGAGCTCAGAAACTAAGCTTTGAAACAAACAGCTGTGAGCAAAAAGCTGCAGACATCCTAAGGTCGCTTCCTACCTGAAGTGCTGTTGTTCTGAAATGCAGAAATCACACAGTAATTCTATGATATATACTGCCATCAATCCCTTCTGGAGCAAGAGTGACACTTCCCAGGGTAATACAGAAAAGGTAATAAAAATATAAACAAAGCAACACCACCATGACAGGATTTCCTAGGTCACTACTAGGACACAATGGTACTATTAAAGAAACCACAGAAACTTGCTGGCACTCTGCACAAAATCGTGGGGAACTTATTTCTATCAAGCTGCGCCTTGTACTTCTCTTAATACAGTTAAGAGGACCTTAAATATACAGATATACCCAAGCTCTGCAAAAAGAGTAACTATTTACTACTAAGTCAAAGAAACAAACCTGGAACAAAAAAAACCCCACTATAATGGTGGAAAAGTGCAAGCATGTGGGACACTGCTGCTTTGGCACCTGGCCTGTCAAGTGACTGCAGTGACATAGATATGAAAAACTCGTAACAATTTAAAAGCTTTGAAAACTGACTATCTTATATACAAAATATTTAATCATAAAATGCATTTCAGTAATATAAGTAAATAAAATTGAGGTCATGTTGATAACAGCTCTAGATAATACAGATACATTCTACCCAGGGATGTCTATTCTAATAGTAAATAAATTACTCGCAATATTTGTTTATAAAACTGACTTGAATTGTTTTGTAAATTCAAAAGGTAAACTCTAAACCCAAATGAAAACAGCTGAAAGGAGATGCAGAGTAAAGGGAGATTGTTTAATCATTGGATCAAAAGTGACATATCAAGACAAAGCAAGACTTTACTTCCACAGGAAACATTAATCCATTTCTGAACACAGGAAAATTTCTATCCACAACCAACTCCTCTCCTCACAACATCCCTGAAAATGCCATTTCTGCAGCATTATCTAGGCCTGACAACTTACGGGGAGGTAAGTGTACAGAAGGTACATGACCATAAAGTTTCACATTATGTTCAAAAAATTAAGACACTGCTTCAGAGACTGACTCCAAAATCCAACAAGAAACAATGACACAATAAGAAGTCAGCAATCCCTAAAATGCTAAATGCGGTTCTGAAAACAATTAAGACAAATTATGACCCAAGATAAAATTTCAAAGCCCTATTTGCAATCTCTACTTTGGCAGAACCAGTATTTCGAGAACTTAGTGAGATTCTTTCTCCTTTCCCACAATTTAAAAAGCAGGAAGGAGGGATCTCACCCAAGAAACATGGTTTAACAGTGAACATACTTGACTAGGTTTGGTAATAAGTTGGATAAGATATATATGACTTTATTTGTTCTGAGAACATGAGGCAACTTCAAGCTCTGCAGAAAACATCAGTGAACAAAGAGATTATCTCACCTTAAAATCTAGCAAAAGCCTTCTTGAGCCCAACAATTAAAGGAAGAGTAAACTTCTCTTGTCATTATTAGAAGCCACTGGTCAAGCAACTTGTGACTAAATTAACAGCACACAGGTAAAGCAATTCCTCCAGAACAAACAGAACTGTGGGAAAGGAGTAACCCAGCAATTCTACAAATACTATGACCTGATACACCAGGCAAGAAATTAGACAAAATTGTGCTGGCTTTGTCTCCTGGTGTCTGGGCAGTGGCTGCCAGCGATACACAGAAATATGTCATTATCACACGAGGATAAGTTTGTTGTATTTATTAAAAAAACAAGCTGTGTCATCTCACTTAAAAGCAAACCTTCCAACACAGCCTAGCCCTGCTGAGAGGCATGATGCACTCCTCAGGAACAAAACAGAACAAACCCACACATACCAAGCAGTCCTCTAAAGCTCCTCCAACCCCTGTACACATCTGTATTTTGCCTTTACAGAGAGACTACACGCATATTTCTGAACAAATCTGGATCCCTTCTCCAGAAAAGGCACACAGTTATCTTTAACAAAACAAACAGTTCCACTATTATCGTTTGAAACATCACAAAAGCACAAAAGAACTGTCAATGCTGTTAGGTATTCAGTAGTTCCACTTAGGTGGATAGTCACTATTTTTTTGGAGACAGACAACAGAATAGGCTGAACACTTACACACTGATTCTTAAATGCATCCAAGAGCACTTTCCTTCCAGAACTCACCCACTTGACCTGACAAGTGAAGCACACAAAATCCTTGGGCTTTTTTGTAGGTCAGATTTCAGGTGTCTTATTTGCATGGAACTATAATTTCAGTTACTTTCGCTTTCTTTATTTTGCACTACTGAAACTCAAGTAAGGAGAATAAACATTTCTGTTTCTGCCTTCTTGAATACAGTGCCTGTAGGCAACCCAGGGAATCTTTTGGATAGGATATTCGAAGGTCTGGAGGTGGGTTGCACCAATTCCCTAATTTATTTCAAGACCTGAAAGTGCATTTTTTGATTCAACCAAAAAAACACTGCTCCTCCAACTGCATTTTTTGTATTAGCTGTACACCCATTATCCAGGATCTCACCTGGGATCCAGCAAATCCTAACACTGGGCAATTACTTTAAATAATTTTAGCTACAGTTTGAATCTTCTAACTAAACAATTACTTTCTTGTGGCCAGTTTGCATACATGGGGAACATATTTCTACTCAGAAAGCCACAGAACACTCCACCCAAGTTTATCAAGCCTAGAGCAATGCATTCTCCAAATTTTGATTTCAAGATAAGCATATTCTTAAAATGGAAAGTTAAAATAAACCTCAAGACTTCCTGATACATAGAAGAGGAAATAAAAAAAACATTCTGAGTTCTGCTTATAATGGTTCTGAGCATAAAATCACAAAACAAACATAGTGGAAGTCTTATCTTCATCAGTGCTCCATCCAGACCTGGAGCTCAGCTACCTGCAGTTTACTATAAATGTGTTCCAAGTGTCTTCATGCAACAAAGCTTTTTAGAGATCTAAACCTACATTTTCTCAGGCTGTGTAAATGCTCTATCACAGCACACCAGCAGTACCAACTACATTGGGATAAAACTTCTTCCCTCTGGGGCCAGCTGAATTTGCTGATCCAACTGGGACAAGCCATGCAGCCAGCAGCACACATCACACTCCCACAACTACAGAACAGCTTCCCAGTACATGCAGGCAGAAAAAAACTCTCCAGGGAATTATACAATCTAAGGACTAGACCTTGAAGGGTGTTCAACATAAAAAGCCTTTGTGTCTAAATACACCAGTAATGATCAATCAAATTACCTGCACACTAAAGTTACGATGTAAAACTGATGCTTATGTCATTAACCTTCTGTTTATTGGATTGCACATCCAAGTAAATCTTTAGTCCAATTTATGATGTAATGCATATAAAACAGAAAAGTCCTTATGGTCTATTCATTCATGTACCAAACTTTAGAGAGATGCAATAAAACTCCACTACAGTTACCGTCCTTGACTATTTGGTAATATGAACACACTTATGTATTGCATTTATAAACTAGGGGAAAGGACATCAGCAGAGTTCAACAGGCATGACACTATTGCATCATGTGCATTTTTAAGTATATCATACAAAATCCCTACCAAAAAACAACAAGAAAAAAAACCAAAAAACAAAAACGCCCTACTAAATTAGCATTAATTAGTTCATCATTTCATCTTGCGACTGCTAACTAAACCATCACCATTAAAACACCAATGCCTCTCATTTTCCATAACATCTATAAACTGTGGTATGGTCTCAGCTGAAGAAAGGAAGAGCTGAAGCCAACACCAAGCTTTCAACTTCACACAAAAACAAGTTACTGAATAGACAGAGTACAGGAAGCCTTAGAAGAGTTACAGACAGGGGCATGGAGGTTGAAAATCCCTTCTGTGCCTCTGAAAAGAACAGGTAGGAATAGTCTGGTGAAAAAGTGGGACTCACAGATATCCTCAAGCATATTCCGTGTCACTCACACAGACAAACTGCAATTTTTCACCTGTTTCTGCCGCAGACAAAGATCTAAGAGGCAGCACACTCTGTGATGCCCTTGCTGGTCCTGGAGGTTTCTGCTGCCCTGCTGAGGCCTCACTCCATGCTCCCAGCCCCTACCGCAGGCTTCAAGGGCCTGGCTAAGGCTTTCTTTGCTGCAGCCTAGAAACTCCCCGATCCTCCCGGGCTGTTCCTCTCTCCCAGTTCAACACAACACAACTGTGAACAGATAAATAAGCCAACAGCCCATGCACACCAGATCCTTCCTCTAGCAGGATCGGTGCCAGAGCAACACTCAGATGATGTGTTTTTTCACTTACAGCAGGACCAGCAATGGAAAGAGCCTGCCTGCATTAGGACATTCAATACTTGTAGTTTAACCCCAGCCAGCAATTAACACTTGAAGCCATACACACAAGCCAAGGAACACAAGGGGAATGCCCACCTTCAGGCACATATTCACCCAACCCCAGGAAAACAGGGCTCCATCACCAGTTTTACACTCAGTCATGTGTGCTTGTTCTGATGTTCTTCTTACAGCCATGCAGTCAGAACACTCTCTACGTACATCCTCCTGCAGTCAGAGTCTATAGAGCAAATGCTCCTGTGCAGGACAACAACCATCATCCTGCTAGCCAGGCCTCATTTCAATTACTGGGGATCAGAAGCTACATGGGATAACACTCAACATCCCAGGAAATTACTGAAAGGGACAGTTAAAATCTAGAGCAAGATTATCCTAGCCAAATATACACAGTCCACATCTTTTCCTGCTAGGATGCCAATATCAGCACGTGTGGGAAATAAAATGTGAAAACCGACACCAAAGGTTTTCATAGAGCTCTTGACAAATCCAGAATGATCTACAAGTACACATCAAGCTGCCTGTGTAGCCTACAAAATCCTAAGAACCATTTTGAAAGCACTACAAACCCATGACACACATAATGGTATGACTTGAAATAAGCTTGGTAAACAACATCTGAAATTACTCTGCACCAGTAGCAAAAGCTTTATGACATAAAACAAAGCTTTTCTAACTCAGAACAGCAAATTAAGACTCTGCCTCTATGTCAACAGTAATGCACAATCATCTAAGAGATACAGGAAGGAAACAAACTGCTGCTGTACTTGCTACTTTTACTTTCAAAGATACTGTGACATTTCCTAATTACAGTAATTTCACAACTATAAGGTGCACCAGATTATAAGGTGCACTTTTTTTTGCAGAGAGGAGCTGAGCCATGTTCAACAAAGTAACAAATTAGTAACGGAATCGCGGGATTGTGGGGTTTACTGGTAGGTGCTCAATTTGCAAACATTTTTCACAGATTTGCGTAGCCTTTAAACACAGCCCCAGGTGCCCTCCCTGTGCCACAGGCCTCGGCACTCCCGCCCGCCCCCGGCACCAGCTGGTGAGGCACAGCTTGGGGCAGCTGTGGCTTGCAGCAGTTCAGGGCAGCTCAGGGCTGCCTGTGGTCTGGGGCGGCTCGGGCCGGCCCTGGGCTACCACGGTGCTGCCGCAGCCCGGGGCTGCCATGGTGCGGCTGCGGCTCAGGACTGCCGTGGCAATGTGGCCATGGTTCGTGCTTCTGGGTTGGCTTGGGGTGGCCATTGCTTACGGCTCAGGGCTTCTGTGGCTGCCGGTTGCCTCCCTCCCCGTGCAGCTCTTGCCAGCCAGGGCTGCCCACTCCCGCTCCCTTCGCGTCTCGGCGCTCCCGCAGCACCACTCCCCCTCATGGTTCGCACTTCCAGGTTGGCAAATTTCGTAACTTCGTCTATTATATAAGGCACACTGGACTATAAGGTGCACTTCCGGGTTCAGGCCAAAATTTTTGTCAAAAGGGTGCACCTTATAGTCGTGAAATTACTGTACTTTAAATTAGGAATTTAGTAAAGCAGGCAAATTACTAGATACTTCTGCAAATATGAATGCAGAATGGAACACAGAAAATGCCCTTTCAGATCATGTTACCACTCTGCCACATTTAATGACATTACAGTATTGTAGTTCGCACTCGGAAATCATGAGAACACAGGAAGGGTAGTCATCCACTGTCTTGAATTTGATTCTACTGCTATAAAACCATTTAAAAGATCTATTTAAAATCCTGGAAGCTCAGAGACATGAATGAACCGACATTTGCAAGATTTGCCCTTTCCCCCTTCTCCAGCTCAGATACTCCACAGGTTGATAGAATGGCAGGAGCTGGAAAGGACTGCTGGAGATCAATCTGGACCAATTCCCTGGCCAGGCAGGACCACCCAGAGCCAGGGGCTCAGCACCACATCCACACAATTCCTTTAACATCCTCCCTCAGAGCTGTGCCAGAATTTCCCCAAGCCACTGAAGCCCGACCCTGCACAAAGGGCAAGGGAAGAGTGTGCAAAGAATAAAAAGAAATTGTTGTGCCTTTGCTTTCCAAGCTCGTGCAGAAGGCAGAAGAGATCTCCAGAAAGCTTGTTCCACAGCTGCAGCTCATGGGACACACAGCCACGCACAGGAACATGGACCCTGAGCCCATCCTGTCATCAGTGCAACTCCACCAGACCCGTGTGGACCTCGTCCATTTCCCGAAATGCTTCCATCTGCTCCTCATCTACATCCCCAGGTGACTGCAGGGTGCCAACATCCACAAGAATCCCATTCACATTGCCGGTATTCCAGCTGGAAAACATCTCCAGCTTAGGTGTAAAGCTGGTAACAGAGATGCACAACAACACAAAGCCATGCCAGATGGATCCGTGGATCAGTGATTTTTCCTCCTTGCTTCAATAAGAGCAATGAATTCTCTTGAAGTCTATTCTACTTACACCTCTCTGTTACTGTATGCTACAACCAGTTACATTTTTGTCTCTTTATTGCTGTCCATCCCTCTCCTCCAAAACCATGCCAAACTCCATGTCTTAATATGGTATTATCTTGCTCTCGTGAACTACTCTAAGCTTTCCTACCCTCTTCCCCAGGCTCACTAAGTTCTTTACCACAAGAAGTCTCTAATAATGATACTTTATTGCATGCTTTCCCTTCCTAGCATTTTGCTCTAGGATTGTCACAAACAAAATGTTGCATCTCAAACTAACTTATAAATTCAGAAAAAAACTATGAAGTCGAAGACATAAAAAAAGAAGTACTTTTCCAGGAAAAATACTTTCAAGTTCTGAAGGCAAAGGGAAAACCAAATTGTTTATAAAACATTTATAGCACTTTGGTGCAACATGAATCTACAGCAAACACCCTCCAGCAACCATAAAAAACTCCATCAGTCTCACATCTATGTCCACTGAGTGCAGGTGAGGCAAGAAGAGGACAAAACAGGACAGCTTCTGGGTTGCTACAGAAGCTGAGGCTACTAAGGATCTGTATTTTTGTTTAATATTGTGAAGTGAGAATTTGTTGAGGAGTCTATTCTAATACAACAGATGCTGGAAGATGAAAGTTAAGACTGAAAACCCCAAGACATTTTGTAGTTAATTAGTCTCTCTCCAAGTACCATCAGAAAAGAGCCGAGCAATCACAGCCAGCAAGAGACATTCAGGGGAACCTAAGGGTAACAGTGGGGGGAGGTTTCCCCCTTCAAACTGTTCATTAGAGAAGTTCAAGCCAAAGCAAACATCTAAGTCTATTTGTACAGAAGTGTAAAGTACTGTGCCTTCAAACACATTCTGGTGTTCCACCTCTTTGGGATTCATAGTATCCCAATAAGTTTGCCACCAGGTATTGAGAACGACAAGCCTCAATTTCCATAAACTGAGCAAGATAAGGTCCTGCAAATACTAGTGTCAGTACATCATTCTAGGGGATACAGGAAAGATTTTTTCTTGTCCCACTTGCAGTCCCTGTCACATAGCCAGATAGCTGGTTGTGCATACACTCCTTTAGCGCAGACCACCCTTCTGAACACTGCTCTGATGGTACAGAGCACCTCCAATCCAGGCAGGGTCACACATCCTTGTGCCAACTAAGGACTGCACTAACCACTTCCTCCACACGATGTCTGCTGGCAACCTGTAACAGCAGCTCTCCACCAACCCTTGACACTGCCTTCTGTCACTAAAGCTGTGCCACTGCCAGCCCAAGCTGGCATCAGACAGTCTGCAGTGCCACCAAAAGGCGCGGCTGCTCCTCCTCTAGACTGCCCTCCCTCTTCCCCTTGAGCGAGCAAGTCTGTTCAGGCATCCGCACAGCAAACTACCCTGGGCACCTGACCTGAAGGGAAACAACCTTCCTGCTTCCCAGGTGGATTCACAGCAACTTCCTGCTCCATACTGCTGAGCTGCCACGTGACTGCTACTCATGAGGGAAGGGGCACAAATGAGGGCTTGGGAGTAGGGAGGGAGGGAAGTCTCCAGCAGCACTGATGCTGTAAGCCAGACCAACTAGTTGTTCAATCAGGATGTACAAGAAAGAACTAAACACACGAGTGCTCAAGCAGTCTACCATGAATACCAAGGTTAATGACAAAACCCACATCTTCAGCACCGTGTGTGAACTTTACAACAGCATGAAAACCATCAATGCAAACCATCACTTCAGCAGAGTAACTTTCCTTTCAGAGATGGTATTAATAAGGCACAATACATACTTTTAAACTCCCCACTGAAGGGCTGGAGATGATACCTAAGAAGTCCAATACTGTTGGATACTAACATCTGCTTGCTGTCTTTAAAGCAGAAGGTAGAGAACTCACTGATTTGGTATGTTCTCCCCCACTACTCCCCCCTTCCTTCTGTGTTTGAAGGAAACTGTATTAACACAGATAAAAGGAGATGCCACACAGATGGTTCAAGCAAGAGCTTGGGTTATTAAAGTGATATTGCTGAAGAGTCTTTATGAAGCTAAGAAAAAACTCTTCTTCAGTGTTCCCCACTACTTAACGTGCCAGAGCAAGCAACAAAATGGATGATTGCTTTTCTCTCACGAAAGAGCAAATATATAGGAAATGTGAGTTGCTAACTTCAAAAATCCACAGCATCATAAAATGCATATTTAAACTCCAATACCTGAAAAATACAACACATCAAAAGATCCTACCCGCTGATTAGGTATCAAGTCATTTTTGTGAACAAGAATTTTCATGTTTGCTATTACCTACTTCCTAGAAAATTACACAGAAGGAAAAAACATCCATTTGCCTATATCAACTAAAAAGAGCTAGACAATTTAAGTGTAAATCCACACATAGCTCAAAGGAAGAGCTACATTCCTCCATCCATTTTGCTAACAAAGACACAAATACAATGTTTAATTTTGAGGAAAAAAATAGGACATTCACAGGAAAGCTTGATCAAAATTTATAAAGCATTACAAAGTTATGATCATTTTCTAAGAAAGCAAGCAGAGAGCACGTAAGCCCTGGTAGGGAAGCATTGCTGCTCAAGTTGGATTTTTTTTTTGGAGGGGGGGCATGGTGCTGTCACTGTTGGGCTGCTGAAAGCTTCCATGACACTTTGCACCAAACTGGAGATCATCACTGCACTTGGGAGAGCAGAAAACACAAGTGACTACTGGACTGGAATGGAGATACCTGGCCTGGATCCCTTCTGCAGACATACACACACACACATGCTCCCCAAGAAACCCTCAAATTGCTCAGGTTTTGCTTCTCTCGTGTTTCTGAACTTACTGATAAGCACAGATCATTTCACTTGATCCTAAAAGATGCATGATGGGCTTAATACTGTCTGCTAACAAGACAGGAAAGAAAGCATCACTACAACAGTGCTGAAATTATTAAAATTCAAAGAAAGGAAGGTTGCAGGGGCTGGTTTCTTGCAAGGCTTGGTGGTTTTGGCCCTTCTCCTCTAGGCAGAGGCACCGTGCATTTTAGGCATAGACTTTCTCAGGAGTGGCTATTAGAAAGACCAAAAGGGATTCAAGTGGGCTTTCAGAATAGCTGTTATAGTGGTAGAAGGCATTAAGCAGTTGAACACCTTACCCGGGCTGTCAGAAAACCCATCTGTAGTGGGACTTCTGAGGGTGGAAGAGCAACGAGTGCCAATTGCCACCTTGACTGTGCACCGCTGGCAGTACCGGATGAATCAAGATGCCGTGATCCACATCCACAACATGATCCGTGAGCTAGATAGACAAGGGGTGATCAGCAAAACCCACTCATCCTTCAACAGCCCCATCTGGCCTCTGTGCAAGTCTGATGGAGAATGGAGATTGACTGTGGACTATCGTGCGTTGAACGAAGTGACTGCATGTATGAGGTCTGCCTTGCTGGACATGCTGGAGCTCCAGTATGAGTTGGAGTCCAAGGCAGCAAGGTGGTATGCCACCATTGACATTGTCAATGCATTATTCTCCATTCCCCTGGCAGCAGAGTGCAAGCCTCAGTTTGCTTTCACCTGGAGGGGCGTGCAGTACACCTGGAATCCTCTGCCGCAGGAGTGGAAACACAGCCCCATCATCTGCCATGGATTGATCCAGGCTGCACTGGAAAAAAGTGAAGCTCCAGAACACCTGCTTCGATGTATTCATTGATGACATCATTGTGTGGGGGAACAAGGCAGTGGAAGTATTTGAGAAAGGAGAAAAGATCATACAGATTCTGCTGAGAGACAGTTTTGCCATTAAAAAGAGTAAAGGCAAAAGACCTGCCCAAGAGATCCAGTTCCTGGGAGTAAAGTGGCAAGATGGACGGCACCATATCCCCACTGAGGTCATCAATAAGATCACCGCAATGTCTCCACCAACCAGCAAGAAGGAAACACAAGCTTTCCTAGGTGCCATAGGCTTTTGGAGAATTCACATTCCTGAGTACAGTCAGATTGTGAGCCCCCTCTACCTGGTCACCTGTAAGAAGAACGATTTCCACTGCGGTGCTGAGCAGCAGCAAGCCTTTGCCCAGATCAAGCAGGAGATCGCTCATGCGGTAGCCCTTGGTCCAGTCAGGATGGGACCAGAGGTGAAGAATGTGCTTTACACCACAGCCGGGAACCATGGACTGTCCTGGAGCCTTTGGCAGAAGGCGCCTGGGGGCACCCGAGGCCAATCTCTGGGATTCTGGAGCCAAAGCTACAGAGGGTCTGAAGCCAATTACACTCCCACAGAGAAGGAGATCTTGACTGCCTATGAGGGAGTCCAAGTTGCCTCAGAAGAGATCGGCATGGAAGCACAACTCCTCCTGGCAACCCAGCTACCAGTGCTGGGGTCGATGTTCAAGGGAAAGGTTCCCTCTACCTACCACGCCACTGATGCCACATGGAGCAAGTGGATTGCCCTCATCATGCAACACGTCCGCATTGGAAACCTGAATCTCCCTGGGATTTTGGAGATAATCACGAACTGGCCAGAAAGCGAAAACTTCGATCTCATGGACAAAGAGGAGTAGGAACAAGTGACCTGGGCTGAAGAATCCCCACCATATAACCAACTGCCAGCAGATGAAACATGCTACGCTCTTTTCACCGATAGCTCCTGCCACATCATGGGGATGAACTGGAAGTGGAAACCAGTTGTATAGAGCCCCACAAGACAGGTTGCACAAACTACTGAAGGAGAAGGTGGATCAAGTCAACTTGCTCAACTTAAAGCTGTTCAGTTGACCCTGGACATGGCTGAAAGAGAGAAGTGGCCAAAGCTCTACATTTATACTGACTCATATGTTGTGGGTTGGCGAGGTTTAGAAATTTTTTCCATTATTATGTTAAGCTAGCCGGGATGGCTCTCCTATTAGCCGTTAAGAGCTGGAGACAAAGGACTAGCTGAAGCAACCTGATGGCCCCATTAGGGAAAGGTGGAGTCCTACTTTTGTTTTCGGCAAGTAAGAGGACACTGGGGGTAGGAGAACTCTTACAGCTCGCCGGCCAAACTCGAGGAGAGAGGTTCCTTTTCTCCTGTTGGGATCAGGCTTCTTGGATTTGGACTGCTAAAGTTTCCTGCTTCCTCTGAACAACTGGGAACTGGGACGCCCACGGTGAGCAGAGTTCCTTCCTCACCCTTTCTTCCACCTGTGGCGGTAAGGCCACCTGGCCCCCTCCCCTGCCCCTGCAGCAGCCGCAACTGAGAAGCCGCCTGCCCTGCTCCATCGGAGAGCCATCGGTGACTGAAAAAGGGACTGGGACTGAATTCCGTTCTGTTCTGTCACTGTTTTTTTTTTTCTTTCATATAGCTGATGCTGTTTTTGTTTGTCTTATAAATATATCAGTAAAGAACTGTTATTCCCAACCTATACCTTTTTTGTGCCTGCGAGTTCCTGAATTTCCTTTTCCTGGTAATACTGTCCCTTTAAACCGGGACACTCATGGATGGTAGCCAATGCTCTGTGGGGTTGGCTGGAGAGGTGGAAAAAGGCAAACTGGCAATGTAGGGGAAAGCCAATCTGGGCTGCTGATGAGTGGAAAGACATTGCCACCCAGGTAGAGAAGCTACCTGTGAAAGTTCGTCACGTGGATGCCCATGTCCCCAAGAGTCAGACTAATGAGGAGCACCGACACAATGAGCAGGTAGATCAGGCCTCAAAGATAGAGGTGTCACGGATAGACTTAGATTGCCAACACAAAGGAGAATTGTTCCTGGCTCGATGAGCCCATGATGCCTCAGGTCATCAGGGCAGAGATGCCACGTGTAAGTGGGCACGAGACCAAGGGGTGGATCTAACCATGGACAGTATCTCTCAAGTTATCCATGACTGTGATACGTGCGCTGCCATCAAACAGGCCAAGCGAGTGAAACCCCTCTGGTATGGTGGGCGTTGGTCCAAATATAAGTACGGGGAGGCCTGGCAGATTGACTACATCACACTACCTCAGACCCGCCAAGGCAAGCGCTACGTGCTGACCATGGTGGAAGCCACCACGGGATGGTTGGAGACCTACCCTGTGCCTCATACCACTGCTCGGAACACCATCCTGGGCCTTGAGAAACAGGTCCTTTGGAGGCATGGTACCCCTGAGAGAATTGAGTCAGACAACAGGACTCGTTTCAAGAACAGCCTCATAAACAGCTGGGCTAGGGAACACGGCATTGAGTGGGTGTACCACATCCCCTACCATGCAGCAGCAACTGGGAAAGTTGAACAGTGCTATGGCCTACTTAAAAACAACCTTGAAGGTACTTGGTGGGGGGACTTTCAAGAACTGGGAGAGTAATCTACCAAAGGCCACATGGTTAGTGAATACCCATAGTTCCACTAACCAAGCAGGCCCTGCCCAATCTGAGCTCTTGGGAACACCAGATGGGGATAAGGTTCCAGTGGTACACGAGAGGTATGCTAGGGAAAACTGTTTGGGTGAACTCTGCCTCCAGCAAAGACAATCCTGTCCGTGGGGTGGTTTTTGCTCAAGGACCAGATTGTACCTGGTGGTTGATGCAAAAGGATGGAGAAACCCGATGCATACCCCAAGGAGACCTTGTTCTAGGGTGAACTATCTATGATACTGTGTCTGTAACTGCACGTATGTATATAATTTAAAGGTTCTAATTTGATGTAGTATGTTAGCATGGGAAAAATTTTGGGGTGGATAATGTTGGGGGTTGGGGCAGATTTTACTCTTTCCTCAAGAGAAAATTTTTCCCATTAACATGTCAAAGGAACCTGGCCCAGGCAACTCCCTGGTTTCTGATTACTTAAGACAAAAGAGAGGGGTGGAGATGAATAGCTGTAAGTTGCTTTGTCCTTACAAGGAGCCACTCGCGCTCACCGGCCCAAACACAGAGGAGAGAACTTCTTTTTTCTCCATGGAGCGACCAGGCCCTGCACTCCGGCACTGCTACAGGTTCCTGCTTCTGAGAACAGTGCTGAGAACTGGGATGCAAATGGTGAGTGGAGGTTTCTTTTCCTTCACTCTTCTCCCACTTGGGACCCTCCTGTTATAGATAATAACCAAATAATCAAGTAGAATTAAATAGCAAAACAGCAATTTTTATTTTTGCGACTGAAAATACAGTCCTGGGAAGCTACAAGCGAAAACACGACAGCGCCGAGCCTGGGGTCGGCACTGGGTGGACACACACGCTGATCTGACCTCTAACGCATCAGATCCCCCACTGTGTTCACACCCTGCTATTTCGGAGAGTCCAACTTTATACAGTTTTTTCTGGCCTGAGGCGAGAGTTTCCTTTGTTTCTGCAGCAAATTCTCCTATTTAAATTAAATCCTTTTCTGGTGCTGCCCTGGACAAAAGTCCTTTCTGCATGCTGATGAAGGTTGTGTCTGCTCCATATTGATGTGTAATGAAGTGCTGTCTTCTTGCTTATGGGAGCCATCGGAGGTGATTGGTATTTAGGCACGTATTTTATCGATGATCTCTTCCCGTCCAATGATGATGATCTCTTCCTGTCCGTGGTGGAGATCACCGGGCTAGGTCTGTTGATATGCTTATTACGGTCATTGTCTATGGCCCTGGGTGCTTGGTGTTTAAGAAGTTCTTTTTATTTTATTTTATTTCATACAATCCTTTTATATAAACACGAATTATAACATATATCACACTCCCATACCGCTGCCACCTGCCTGTTCCTGCAGTTCCTGCGATTGAGAGAAGAGAGAAGGCCACTCCGCGCCCGCTCCACCAGGACCGTGTGGAGGAGGAGGGCACCTGACTGGGCAAAAGGACTGAGACTGAGTTTCATTCTGTTTTGTCACTGATCTTTTCATAGCTGATGAAAGATATGAGTCATCTGCCCTGAGCCTTTCTGAAGTGGGCAGGGCAGGCGCGGCGCTGAGCAGCTGCAAGTGAGGCCTTATTGCACAGAGCTGTGTGTGAGGGTCCCATTTGCTCAGAGCTGTGTGTGTGTGTGTGTGTGTGAGACCCATTGCTGACAGCTGTGTGTCTGTGTGTGACTGTGTGTCCCATCGCTTACAGCTCTGTGTCTGTGTGCCCCGTCGCTCACAGCTCTGTGTGTGTTTGTGTTCCCCATCGCACACACATCTGTCCCCCACACCGCAGGGAGCCACTGCCCACCTGGCTGCAGGCACACACAGCACATTCTTATTTTCAGGCTTCCTTTATCCCTTAAATGAATCAGTAATTTTCTCAGGTTTATTAGTTTTTATTCTCCTCTTTGTAAATGGTGCCCTTTACAGACAGTCAATTCCAATTGCCAGTGGAGCTGGACATAAGCTCATAGCTACTGTATGGAACACACGTTGTACTAACGTAAAATGTTTCTGTGGCAATGGAAGTCTCTGTTAGTGGAGTTTAAAGGTTCATAAAACATTTTATAAGAAACCCTTGATGGATTTTCGATGTGTAATCTCTGATCTAGGAAATGTGAAACTGATCACAAAGAAAGCTTTTAAAACTGTTCATAAGCCTTGCAACCCAAACTCACATAGAACGTTGTCCAGTTTGCAAACTGCAGGTCGCTGTGCAGTCTGAAGCAGCAGTGTGGGCTCACCCAAAAGCGTGTGCATAGAATTTGAACAGCAGCAATTTGATCGTATTGAGTTCACAGAAAAACTCCTAGGAGCGTCTATCTTGGTTACAGTACGCCAGCCTTGAAGAGGCAAATGAATTGACTGTTACTGGCTGAACAGCTCTGGTCTGAGGAGAAATGATCCTCATGCACAGGAGACACCTGTCCAACAGCAACCAAAGACATGCAGGAGTCGCATTTCAAAGGAAACAAATCTCTGTGCAAGGAAGTTTAGAATTAAAATCTACAAACGACTCCTGGTTAATTAAGCTTAATGTTAGAATCTGCTGATCTGAACTTCCTATCACACAAGTTCTGTTATGCAGCTGCTACTGTCCCCTCGCCTCAGTGGCTCAGCTGGATAAAGGAATGTGATAGTGTGACTGAGGACAGCTCAGACAAAGAAAGTATGTCTGCACAGTTTAGTTCTGTCCTGCTGAGCCCAGCAAGGAGGTTCCTTACAGCTAGCAAGACCAGTTGTATTCTTCAAAAGGTTTTAGAAATTTGTCATGAACTCAGTATTTTGAATACTAGGTTAAGAGTTATTAAAAAGCTATTTAATGCAAAGATGTTAAAATGTGACCCATGTGAATTCCTTGGAAGTAATAGACATTATCATATATTGTTCAAGTTTGATGTTCAGATTCTTTCAAGAAACTTCTACAAAAGATTAGTAAAACCAAAGTGCAATACCAAGCAGGATGTTCCATTTGTCTCAGCTAAACTGTAAAACAAAAACATATTGAGCTTTCCTAATAAACATTTTGCCTTCCTTGTAATCAAAAATTCTAGTCCATGGCTTCCCACAGTGTTTTTCTGATAACTTCCTAACTTTTTTCTCCCAGCCACTCTTTTTAAAAAAAAATTATTTATGCTGTTACACCTGTAATATAAAATAATTTGCCCTACTTTTTGCTTTCTTGTCTCAAATACAAGATATGACATAGCTCCTCTAGGTATTGTGTACAAACTGGATTTCAGAACAAAAATGTTCATCAGCTATTTCAACATATCTAGATATTCATGTTATGAAGTACAATCTTGTAAAGAGCACACAGGCAGTGGCAGAAAAATACTGCTTCAAAAGCCATTTGCCAGTGGTAAAATACCCGGAAAGACTCCTAGAGAAGTGGTTAAATTAAACAAGCCAAATTGTTGCCCAGTCATCAGGAAAATACCTCAAAATCCTGGAGTGCTTTGGGTTGAAAGGGATCATCCAGTGCCACCCCCTGCATGGGCAGGGACACCTCCCACCAGGCCAGGCTGCTCCAAGCCCCCTCCAACCTGGCCTTCAACACTGCCAGGGATCCAGGGCCTCGCCGCCCTCACAGGGAACAACTTCTTCCTACTACTTAATCTAAACTTAGCTACTTTCAGTTTGAAACTGAAGAACAATCCTCTTCCTTTAACAATTAGCACAGAATTCATATTCCAAGGGAAAAACATAAAAACGAGCCAGCAAATCCTAATAAATGAACAGAGAGATTTGTTTGGTATTTGAGAAACACAAGCTTTAGTAAAATGATGTTAATGTTTTGACAGTGAGTGCCTTTTTTGCCACCTTTGGAAATACTCTGTTACAGCTGACTTGTTCATTACAGATCATTGTATCAAAATGATGAGACTTCTGAGGATATAATGGAATCACAATTAGCACAATTTCTAATATTCTGAGGAACTCCTAAATCTGGTGTCTGCAGTAATAAAAGGCAAGGGGTCAGTGCCAATGTACTTGTGTCAGCTCTCTGTACAGTATCACCACAGATGGTAACCACTGTATCCTGCTGGGGACATTTCCCTCTGGAGCTCCCCTAACTCCAGCACACTGCACGAGGTGCCTGACATTTCCAGCTGCTGAAATATGCCCCTCAGACACAGAAAGTCTGATAAATCTTTGGGTTGTTTATTTTGTGTTCTCTCGCTTCACACTTATGCAATAAAGGCTGTGATTAAGAGGATTGATGAAAATGTCAACATTTATCACTTGAAGTTCAATCAGTAACAGGAAAGTGGGACCTTTATTTGATTAAGTATACAGAGGTACAAAAATCCATGCATTATTAATTCAGGACTTGCTGCAAAATGCTAGAACTCTGAGAGGCCCCGAACAGCAAGGTTCAAAGTCTTAAAGCTTACATACACTTAGAAGTACATGCCTGACTTTAACCAAATTTTATTGAAATAATTTTCTTAATTCACTGTTTTGACCACATTAGCTCTTCATTTATCATCCATCTGTCAGCTCCAAAACATCCAGAAACAAGCTACCTGTCTTTAAAGGCCTCCTTGCCTCTGCCTGCCACTCGCACTTAACTATTGCTTCTATTAGAACATCATACATTTTTTGCATTTAAAAATTTGTGTATCATTCCTGCGTTGCCTTTAATTTTAGAAGTAATTCCACACAACCTTCTCCCCTCAAATCCATTACCATCTTACATACATTATCTCTAACGACATGCCTATCTCTTCCCATTCCTACACCAGACTTCCATCAGATAATTACCACCTCATAGTTCAGGACAGAAGGTTTGAAATCCTGAGCATCACTTTTGCTCTCAGCCCACAAATCCACACCCCAAAGTTACCTGACTCTAACAGGAGCTGCATTGGTTTGGATACTGCCAAAAAAGCTCCCCCTTCTGGAAGCATTGCATAAGGGACTGGGATGTACAACAGCCACCAGTGCTCCATTCCCATTCTGTTTGCATCAGGATCTGGTGAAGTTCACTATTCTTTCCACACACCAAAAGTGGGAGCAAGGTTTTCCTGGAGTACATCTCAAGAATATTAAAACCAAAATAAAAATAAATAAATATATATATACACACACACCGCCCCCCCAAAAAAAAAAAAAAAAAGAAAAGAAAAAGGAAAAACAGGAAAAAAAATAAAACCACACGTTCACAAACACTGTCTTTTGTGATTTTATCAAGAGATGTGTTCAGGACAGGTGAGCTTCTGGTTACAGATGTTCCAAACCCTAAAACAAGAAACAAAACACTCAGTGAGCTAGGGGCAAACCCTTTTCCACAACCAGCATCCTATCCCAAACAAAGAACAAACCAAGCTTTCAAATTAAACTGCATTGCCTCATATCCTGCTTTTTGTCCAATGATACCCCTTTTTCCCACTAAGGCAGATCTTGCCAGATTCCTGGGTAAGATTTCAAACTGTGGATTACTTCCTTACAAAAGCAGTCTCCAAATTGTTCTCACGTGGCTTCTAAGGGTATCCCAGACTGGACCCTGGGACAAGACAGGATGGATATATGAGGAATATATTCTCTTTGCTGCCAACTGCATTTAAACTTAAAAGCATCAGCTACAATTAAAGCCCTGCTTCATTTTGCTAGGTTCTGTTTAAATCATTGCCAGTCAAATCCTAACAGGCCACTGACCTTATGTTTCTAACAAGCAATTAACTCCAGCAAGCTTCCTAAAAATTTAGTCCTCTTGTACATTAGGGAAAAAAAACCCAACAAAACAAAATAAACCAAAACACACCTCCAATAGGTGAGTCTGAGAAGGTTCATTCTAGAGCACCATCTTCCATTATTATGAATTCCACTGAAATAATTACAACCACCTTTTACTCAACCCTCATCCCCCAAACCCAAGAACTTTGTAGGTTTCTTTAAAGCAGGTTCCTCTACCCTCACACATCAGTTTTTAGGTCAAAAATTTAAAAAAAATCAGAGGCTTCAGGTTAACAACAGCAAAACCTGATGTTTACCAAAACAGCTGTTGTTCCAGGACCTGACAGAAATGCCCCACCCCCCCCCCCTCCCCCCGCAAGCTTTAATGTCTTGTGGTTCAACTCCTTCTCCCTCTCGGGCAGTCTCACACTTGCGAGCTCCACAAGGCAAGCTCTAAATAAACACAAGACTTCTATTACCCCAGTTTACCGTCCTTTGCTTTGAATAGCTCTAAAATTTTTTAGTAAGTGTAAAATTGCAACACTCTGACTGCTTTCTCATCGAGCATCAGAATAAACAGCTGCTTATTTCAATGGGTTTCTTCAGGCAGTTGCTAACAGTTATTTTGCCGCATGCTGTGGTCTGTGCTTAAATATTATCACAGGCTGGTTCTGGAAAGGCCAGAAGTGAAAACTACTGGCCAATTCCATAAAACATTCCAAGATCAGGCTCCTGGGATGTGACCCTCCTTCTCTCACCTGGTGCTGGAAGCACAGGTAATGGTCTTCCCTCCTGTAGGTGTTTTGGGATCTGCAGTGAACTGCAAGGGGAACAACCAAAACCCAGTTATTTCCACAGTCAGAACAGAACAGTGGAGGAAAAACAGTGAAAAACTGGGATCAGGCTCCTCCAAACCAATGGAAGCAGAGTGACAAAGCCTTTGGGACCAGTTTGCTGGGATTTATAGGAAAAATGACAAGTTTAACTTTGGTAATAAAGTCGGGCTGGTATTCTCATCAACCGGGTGCAGGAGCATTCCCAGGAGCCTGGTCAGGTGCATGTGCCTGGCAGAGAGCTCTCCTTTCCTGGGAATCTGTGTGCCACAGGGCTGTGGCACTGGCCATTAAAACACTTCCTACCTGTCCTTTCACAAGACAAGATGTTTTTTCCCTACAGCAAATGTTTTTTCAATTAAGCAGATAACTCTACACTCAACTGGAGAAGAAAAAAGGGAGATCTATTACATTTTTCTAAGTCAGGCAACAAAAGAAAACCAAATCAAACCAAAACACAAACCACCAACAACAATAACAATGAAAAAAACCAAATGTATTAGGCATATTTCAAGACAGGTTAAATCAGAATGAGGTGACTTGGTGCCAGCACAGCATTAGATATGGGACAGCAGGAGAGACTCACCAAGCAATATTCCCTGCAGACACTCCATTCTCAGCGCTCCAGCTGCAGTATCCTCATTTCTCAGTACTGTTTCCAGGACTCCCATGGGGAAAATGATGGCTGTTTCCAGATGCAAATCCCTAAGGAACCATTGGTTCCAATCACTATTCCTCTCCCTGCTGCTCCATCCTTTACCCCTTTTACAGCCACGGCCACACCCAGGACACAAAAGGAGGCTGCCAGGTTCCTTCTCAGACCCAAACCACTCCAGGTGGGTCAGGACATTTTTTTTTCTTCAGGTTCTGCAATTCACATGCTTGCCTGGAGAAAAGCAGCCATTTCTCACTTGTGTACACTCAGTTTTCACTGGACACAGGAGCTGTGCTGGGGACAGAAACAGAGATGTTAGAAATCCACCCACACAAGTGTGAGAACAAACTCAGCTGCTGAGTCTCTTTAGGCAGCCATCTCTGAACCACAGGCTGCTGCCCTCCACGTGCACGTTTACATCTAGAGGTGCTGCTTGTCGCCAGCAAATCTGATCCTTTCTACCAAATCCAAAATGAAACCATATCTTGCATAGCTTAACAAAGACAAGAGCCACTTAGACACCACCTCCAGTTTGATAAGCTTTGCCTTATTCAGCCTCCCACCTCTAACATGAACTAAAGGGCAGTTCATGGCTCTCTTCTGACATCCAGAATGAGGTCTGCTGCTGTTGAGCAGCACTCAGAAACTTGCTAGAGCAGCAACTGCCTCACAAATTACACTGCAGTAATGTGAGCTCCTGTGGCTCCTGTGGCAATAACAAAATGTTTTGGTTACCTGAACTGAAAAGGATGCAAGAGCCATCACTGCAGGCTAAACTGGAGCACTGCTTCAAAACAGGGCAGTGAAGGTGGAGGGTAGAAGCTTTTCTAAGAGAAACAGTGCCTACCAATGGGGCAGAAAGAGGAAATTTGTGCCAAGTTTTTGGAGAAAACTTTAAAACTCACAGTAGCAAAGTTAAAGAGTGTTGGGTAACAAAAAGAAAGAAACAAAAACCCCAAAGCCAAATGCAAAAGAAAACCCAAACCATTTTTTGAGATTATTATTCCTTTATACCACAATTGCTAGTTTTGAGTGAAAAACACTAGGAGGAACACTCCTACTGTATGAGAAACACTGACAATTAGTCACATGCACAGAAAACCAAACACAACCAAAAGCAACATTAACACAAAAAACCCTGCTGAATTAATTGCTCAAATATATACACCAGGCCTTGCTGAAAGGAGAGTAACCATCAGCCTGGTTTGGTTTTCTCCCTTTGAACTTGTAAAGCAACTGACCTTCAACACATCATGGAAAAGTTTTTATCTAATGCTACAAAAAAAAGCCTTTTCTTACACACCATATTTTAGCCCTGAACTTGCAAATCCCCCCACCAAAATAACAATGCACCACATGTGGCTATGGAGTCATTCCTGTCTTTGAGCACGAGTCAAAGCTACACCTGTGGAGACAAGAAAAAGAAAAGTGACTTCATGCTGTTCCTTTGGAAATTACAGAATCACAGGGGGGATTTTTATTAGCTAAGGAAAATGCACACCCAGTTCAACAGATGTTGAGTAGTGGGGAAGTCAGGAGAGAAATGCTTTGCTTTCAGAGACAAAAAGCTGCCTATCTGTTCTGGACGTGCTGCTGAGACTCTACGAGTTTCTTTCTACTTTTTGAATGACTCGGTTCAGCTGAACTCGGCAGGGTTTGGCTGCTGCACTGGGTGGAGCCTGGAGGGGTTTGTGTAACCTCGGCAACACTCGGGAATTCGGTTAAACTTGGATTTTGTTGGCTCCACTTGGTTACAGCGGCTCTTCGGCTTTTATCGGCTCCACTTGGCTACAATTGAGTTGCTTAGCTGCGTTCCCCAGAGCCCGGCTCAGCTCCTGGTGGGCGGCGTGGGCCAGGCTGAGGCACTGCGCGGGGGAAGGCCGAGCCACTTCACGTTAAACATGCAGAGCTCAGTGTTTTCCTGCCACTGAGTCCCGCAGGCGGCCTAGCATCGCATGGGCACAGACAGGAGCACGGGGTCGGACAGGAGCTTGCTGGGCAGTGACTGCACCCGCGCTAATTAATGGGCACAAGAGCAGCGCTGGGTTCAGCCGGGCTCGGCTCTGGGGTGGCTGCAGTACCATGCTGTGTCCACACAGCGGCAGCACTGAAAGGGCACCAGCCCGGGGGTGGCTGCAGTACCCCACTGGGTCCACACAGCGGCAGCACTGAGAGGGCACCAATGCTGCTGAGCCCACAGCTCATGGCGGAACGTCTGGAAATAGTACCGGCTGGGCTGCATCGGCATCGGGGTCACAGGCATGCAGCCCTTTAGACAAAGCAGAGTCCTTGATTTCCCTACCTTTGTAGGAAGGCAAATCGAATAGTGGCTAACGTGCCATCGTGGGAGTGGCTTCAAATGGGAGTCTACCCTTCGTGGCAGTCATCTTTGGTGCGGAAGAGCACAGGTTTTTGTCCATGGCCATCTTTTGTGTGGCAGAACTCACTTCCAGTCCACTGCCATTATTTGGTGTTGAAAAGCCACCACCGAATTTCTGCCATATTTTGTGTGGCGAAACTAATTTTCGGTCCGCCACCATATTTTGTGTTGCAAAACTCACTTCCGGTCCGCACCATCTTTGATGTGGCAAATGCCACTTCCAGGCAACCAACATCTTCAGTGTGGCAGAACATACTTCTGGTCTGCCGCCATCTTTGGTGTGAAGAAAGCAAATTCCAGTCCTCCGCCATGTTTGGTGTGGCAACAGCCCTTATGTGCAGCCACCATCTTTGGTGTGACAGAGCACGCTTCCAGTATGCCGCCATATTTGGGGTGGTGAAAGCCTCTTCCAGGCTGCCGCCATCTTTGGTGTGGCACTTATGGTCAGCCACCTGCTTTGTGGTGGTACACTGCAGGCCCCCACCTCTCACAGTGGTGTCTGTCTAGTGTGCTGCTTGAACCTGGTCCCGAGACTGGCCAATGTCGACCAATCCCACACTCTGGGTACAATACTGTGCTGCCATTTCTGGCTCTAGGACTGGGATGTGGGGTCAGCTGCACTGGTGCCGGGTGGCGGCTGAGTGAGTAGCAGCAGCCAGCAACAGGGACTTCTCCCTCTTGCCTGGGATCCTGCAGTGACCACCATCTTGAGCTCCAACAGGGTGCCCACATGGCCTCCACTCCCCCAATCACCCAGCAGTGGTGGTGCCCTGAGGAATGGCTGCAGTACCACTCCATGTCCACAAAGCAGCAGCACTGCCGACAAACTCAGCCTGGGTTGCAGGGCTTTGGGGACAGACCGGGGGGCCAAAAAGCAGCGAGTCCCAATTCTTACAAAAATCCTCCTAAATGAATGACCCAAAAAACCCTGACCAAAATTAAAACAACAAAACTAAAAAAAAAAAAAAAAAACAAAAAAAAACCCTTTAGAGATATATTAAAAAATAATATCTATTTTTTCATACTTCATTTATATTCATATTCATAATCTCTACATTTAATATATACAATATAATTTATAACATATTGTTATGGGTTGGCGAGGTTTAGAAATTTTTCAGATTATTATGTTAAGCTAACCAGGATGGCTCTCCTATTAGCCGTTAAGAGTTGGAGACAAAGGAATAACTGAAGCAACCTGATGGCTCCATTAGGGAAAGGTGGAGCCCTGCTTTTGTTTTTCGGCAAGTAGGAGGACACTGGGGGTAGGAGAACTCCTACAGCTCGCTGGCCGAACTCGAGGAGAGAGGTTCCTTTTCTCTGCGGTTGGGATCAGGCTTCTTGGATTTGGACTGCTAAAGCTTCCTGCTTCCTCTGAACAACTGGGAACTGGGACATCCACGGTGAGCAGAGTTCCTTCCTCACCTTTTCTTCCACCTGTGGCGGTAAGGCCACCTGGCCCCCCTGCTCCTGCAGCAGCCACGACTGAGAGACCGCCTGCCCTGCTCCATCGGAGAGCCATTGGTGACTGAAAAAAGGGACTGGGACTGAATTCCGTTCTGTTCTGTCACTGGTTTTTTTTTTTCTTTCATATAGCTGATGCTGTTTTTGTTTGTCTTATAAATATATCAGTAAAGAACTGTTATTCCCAACCTATACCTTTTTTTACCTGAGAGTTCCTGAATTTCCTTTTCCTGGTAATACTGTCCCTTTAAACCGGGACACATATATACAGTACAGTAATTTCACGAATACAAGCCGCAGTAATTAGACAAAAATTTTGGTGGAAACACGGAAGTGCGGCTAATATTTGGGTGTGGCTAATCTATGAACAAAAATGTGATATCTGCCCTTACCTAGTATCATACCAGTCCAGTCCCGAGCCGAAACAGTTTGAAATCCATGGTTTCCCGTTGTTCCGACGATGAACCAATCAGAGAACAGTTTATTGCCTACCTGTGGATGGTGGCATTACTGAGGGGTGGGGGTTGTTATTGGGGTGAGTTACCTCGGCGAGTTACCTCTGCAGTTCGAAAAAAGTGTGTGATATTTCACTGTACTTTTTAAAGTGTTTTCAGTCTTCTGCGGCTACGGGGCTGGCTGGGCTCGCAGGGAGAGGGCTGGGCGAGCCTCTCTCCCCGCAGGGAGAGGGATGAAGTGGGCGATCGGCTCGCAGGGAGAGGGCTGGGGGAGCCGCTCAGCCCGCAGGGAGAGGGGTAGAACGGCCACTCGGCTCGCAGGGAGAGGGCTAAAACGGCCGCTCGCCCCGCGGGGCCGCGAGGGCTACAGCGGCCGCTCGCCCTGCGGGGCTGCGAGGGCTAAAACGGCCACTTGCCCCGTGGGCCGCGAGGGCTACAACAGTCGCTCCCCCTGCGGGGCTGCGAGGGCTACAACGGCCGCTCCCCCCGCAGGGCTGCGAGGGCCAGAGCAGCCGCTCCTGTGCCAGCACGGAGATGTGACTCCGCTCGGAGCTCAGCTGCCTGCCCGCGTGGCTGAGCGGCTGTTTAAAGGCAACGCGGATCCATTGGGAATGCTCGCAAAATGACCACACTATTGTTCCTGTCTTTTTCGGCTTGTAAATAAAGGGTGTGTCTTTTTTCACTTGGAAACAATGTTTCTGAGGTCGGCAGTAAGCCAGTAAGCCCCGGCGATCCCGCGATTGTGTTACTAAATGACGACTTTGTGAAAGTTCGCGGCGAACTAAAGTGCGGCTAATATTCCGGGTGCGGCTTATTTATTGACAAAGACATCAATGTTGCCAACACACCGGATATGCGACTTATACTCCGTGCGGCTTGTATTCATGAATTTACTGTATTTTTTATTATGCACGTCTTTGCTAATATTTATTTCCATTTTATCTATATTTGTATAGTTATATATATTTGTATATTTATATATTTATTAAAAATCCTTGCCTCTAACCAAATAGAAACAAAATCCCCTTTATTTTAAACTATATTTAAATATCTTTTAATATTTATATATTTCATATATATAGCTGTAATTTATATTAATATATCTACATTGTGTTTAGGATACACTATAATATATACAATATTATTTCTAGTAAATACTACATATATACTTTGACTATATTTTATATATATTTGCACTTACATATACTTACAGATGCATACATATTTATGATTCTATATATCTGTATATATTTATTGCATATTTGTATATTTCTATTTTGTTTATACTATTTATATTTATATTATTTATTAAAAAATCTGCCTCTAATCAAATAAAAACCAATAAAACATTCACTTTAAACTATATTTAAGTATGTTTGTATTGATGATTTTTGTGTATTCTACACCCACCCCTCCCTGTGAAGGCTCTGGCACCCTTGGGTCCTCTAGGGGAGGGCCCCCAGCATGAACCACCCCCCATTCCCACTCACTTGCTCCTGCCCTGCAGGGAGGCTGCGTCTCCCAGGGACCTCGGGGTGCCCAAACGACAGTGCAGCCCCCAAATCTCCACCCCCTCCCCTCAGCCTTTCATCCTCACCCCCAAAGAAGGCACAGAATGATTCACACTGCCCTGGACAGCACCACAACACTTTATTCCAACCCATTCTACGTGTACATCCCCCCAAAAAGGGGCTCTGCTGACACAAGAAAGTGGGGGTAGCCCCAAGAAGGGTTGAAGCTCCTCCCCAGTCCCGCAGACACAGGTGCCAAGAGGCAGAAAGAGGGAGTGGCAGCAGAGAGGACACAGGAAGAAATCAAGGGTGCAAGAAGAAATGGAAAAAAACCCAAAAAACTATAAACAAAAAACCTGGGATGCTGGATGGACAGCACACAGAGAGGGATTAAAAAAGAGCAGGGACAGCGAATGGGACACAATGATCCCGTATGTCTGGTGTTACAATACAGGATGTGATAAAAGGTATCTATTCTATCACCATCTGTTGAGGATGGGGGTGGTGATCCTTATCTCCGTGGGAGATGTTTTGCTAATGGGCCATCCATTGAAGCCAGGCAAGGCATTGTTCTTTATCTTTTCACAACTCATCCTTCCTCCAGGGAGGTATCTTTTGCTAATGGCCCATTTAGTCCCACTGTGTGACTGATAAAATTATTTCATCCCATTGGAAGTAGCTCAAGCCAGGGGGAAGGGCCCAACATTTCTTACCAAAATAAAAACAAAAGTTTTGGAACATTAAGGTAGCCCTTTCTCCACTGGACTCCAGAGGGAAACCAGATTTCTCCACATCACCGCTGGACCTCCAGAAGGAAACTGCACCTTCTACAGGACAACTGCTTCAATTGAATCACATCTGTCACTGCAAGAGGACTGCAGCCACCATTTAATCAGACTGTTACCAACACCCTGCCTGACAGGGTATCAGGTTGTACTCTGGATTTGTCAGGGCTTGGGGTTTGTTTCTTTGTAGTATTGTATTTCTATTTTAATTTCCCTAGTAAAGAACTGTTATTCCTAATTCCCATATCTTTACCTGAGAGCCGCTTGATTTCAAAATTATAATAATTTGGAGGGAAGGGATTTACATTTTCCATTTCAAAGAGAGGCTCCTGCCTTTCTTAGCAGACACCTGTCCTCCAAAGTAAGGCAGCATGGGAACCAATGGCACGGGGAGCTCCACAGAGGCACAGAGAATGAAACAGGAACATGAGCGAGGCACGGACAAAAAGGCAGAGTGCCAAATATACAAACCGGTGGGGTTCTGAAGGAGCTGTTCTGCCTTCTGGGGAAGTAGTTGTTGAAGTTCTTGTATCTGAGCTTTCAAATGCCTCATGATTTGCACAGAGTTGGGAAAGTTGAGGTTTTACCTTGTTACTATTGCTAAGTGGCTGCTGGAACTGTATAAAACTGCCTTGTAGCTGGGAGAACAATGTGTCCCTCCCTCCCAGCCCAGTTGTCCCTCCCAGAGCTGTCTGTGCCAGGTTCCTGAAAGGTTTCATAACTGTTTCACTAGTTCATGGATTGTTCTGTCCATACTGTCAAGACTGGCATGGCAGGAGCCACTGGGAACAAAGGCCCCGTGGCCATTCGGATGCTGTTTCATACCTCCAGCCTTTGCTTTCTGTGCAGTCGTTTGGCCTCAGGGAAAGACTACCTGGGAAGGGTTCTGAACTCTCCCTGGAGCTTTCTGTTCCCCATTACTCGCACCTCTCTTGACTCTACCAGTGATCAGCACTGTGAGATTAACAGAGTAATGGACAGGGTTTGGAGAGCTTTTAACCAGGAAGAAGTGGAGCAATCTCCAGGAAAGCCAGCCCTCCTTGGGAAGCAGTAGAAGAGATTTCTAACCATCACCATCTACCACATGGCAATGGTCAAGAATTTACAGACAGCATGCAAAACTGGGTGTGACTTTCACTCAGTGCAATGTTCAAACTCAGCCCTGGTCACTGTGCTGGGCACAACACAGCAGCCTGTCTTCCCAAAATCCCAGCTTTCCATGACTTTGGTAGCCTGAAACATTTTCTACATGGATCCTCAGCCCACCTCCCTCACACTGCTCCCAGGTGCTTACCCCTCAGGCAGTGAGCAGTGACCGAGGCATGGCTGGCTGTTCTGGTTTGCCACCTTTCTGCCCTGAAATTGGTGTGGTGGGCAAAATCTCTTCTTTGGGTTCCACACAATGCCTGACAAAACCTCCAGTACTGGGAATGTCTACTACCAAACTTTTGTGATGAAAGGCACCTCATCAGCTGGGACCGAGGGAAAAAAACCCAACCGCTTGACTGGGGATATTTTATTGTCAATTTAAAATTGAATTAAAAAATTTAAAATTTAAAATGAGTTAAAAGACCTGAAAGGCAAAAATCATACTCACAAGGCTAGAAGCAGTCAGCACACACACTCTCACAGGCAGACATGAGCAGCAGCAGACAGACACAAACTCTCACAGATGCACATGGACACTCACACACTCCCACTGTCACACACTCCCCAGCTGACATGCTGACTGCAACCCCTACTTGAAACGCTATACTGAAGAGGATGCTTCAACACATCTTCCAGCTGCTGGTCTTCAATATCAAATGGTAGATTCCAGGAAATTGGTAGCATCAGTGATTGCAGAGATAGGAATCCACCTCAGGGACCTGTGAGACAACAGGAGGTGGTCAGCAAGTGACTCCCTGACAGCTAGAGGTTATGCCCATACATTTTCTACCCAAAACCCCATAGAACAGAGATGAACAATAAAGTTTTGCAACTGTTCTACGTAACAGTCACCACGTGCCAGAGCAGGGGCAGCTCCGAGTGTAAGTGGCACAACATAGGTACATGCAGGATAGATACATACGGTATAGATACATACAAGAAAGGTACGTGCGATATAAGCCAAGACAGGCACACACAGTACAGGTACCTACAGTATAAGCCAAGGGAGGTCCATATAGTATAAGTGAGGACTGGAGATTACTCTCTGGAGGATCAAGTCTCAAGCCCAATACTCTTTGAAAAGGTAGAACCTATGGAACTACTAAGGGCACATAAGGAGGGTCTAACACACTCCCTATAAAAGACCAAAAGAATGGCATGTGAAAAGAAGGCGCTACCAAAGCTGAGACAGAAAATGGATGAGAACATCTTGTGTACTTCTTTCTGTCTTAAAGAGTAAAAAGGTAAAGATGCCAAAATAAGCCCAATGCAGGAAAAAACACAAGTAGAGTCCAGCCAACGTGACCTGGAATGATATTGGAATAAAGAGCTCCAAGAGGTTGCTCTTGGTGTGAATACAATACAGACACAACTGTGAGTAGCAGGACAAACTAGACCTTCATATCCCGTCTAACCACAATGATTTGAGGATTCTGTGACACAGAGGGAACAACAGTAAGAATTGCCTGCCAAAAAAGGCACGGGTGTACCAGGCTTCCCAAATGACTGCAACACACCTCCTCCACATCAGCAGGGCCTTTTACAGACTGACATATAATTATACGGAATGTTTGCCACCGACTGGGGACCTTCACTTAGGCTTTTCTTTTGAGCTCCTTATCTTAGACATAATTATTACTTTTCACTCTTCATTCTAGCTATTGGACAATGGAGAATTATTTGCCCTACAAAAACCTGTCACATTTTCCATTAGTATGTGGCAACCAGCTCAAAAAATACACAGGATAACCATTTTCTTTATGCTCATTCTGGGCCTGTTCCCCTCACTTCCGCCACACCCCACAGCCACAGCATCCCTTATTCTCCTCAGAGCACTCCCTTACAGAAAACACAGGAGACAGTTTCCCTTTCTGTCGCTTCTATAAACCTCAGGTAAAAACTCTGGGAGGCTTCTTCTCCCAGGACATGAACTACAGAAGGTGGGAGACTTTTCCTGGTAATTTGCTCCTTTATTTCTTCATTGTTAATTTTGGAGCAACCTGCTGGAACCGTCTGTGGGAGAATTCTGAACTACAGGAGAACATTCTCCTTCAGCATATAAGCAGAGGACTGTGGCACATGAACAATGCTCCACAAGCCTTTGCTTGGTCTTTTGTGCCTCACCTGCCTGCCTAGTTTTAATGCAGAACTGCTTAAACACCCAATTAATTAAAGCAGATAGAAACTACAAAAAAAAAAAAAAAAGGAAGTTGTATTCTCAGCACTATGAAAGTTTAGATTCAATTTTCCATATCATTTGCTCTGCCAAAGGAGAAGAACTGAAGTCTGTACTTTTATTGCGTTAGGTGAAATATGAGTTGGCCCTAAACAGGGCATAAATAAATTTGTTTTATGCCCTTCTATGGCTGGGAAATGGAGAATTTACTGTTGCTTTCTAAATTCTGCATTCAGAATCCAAATCTAGCTAAAATACTACCTAACTTCATGAAAGTATCTTTTAAAAACCCAGCAAAGCCTTGATCAATCATGTATCTTTAAAATGGCAAAAGCAATGTTCTCCGAGGAAGGGATTATCGTAAAACATTAGTTTATGCCAGGAATTACACTGATATTTATCTCATTGGAAATGAAAAGCCCTTGGAATAAGAAAATAACTATTACAGGGAAATAGTTCATAGCACCTATCTTAGAAATCAATGCATAGTTGATAACCTAGTTCATCATTTCAAGGCAGATGCTGCAGAATGAAGAACTAGAACTCCTCGCAGTTTGGGCCAAACAGCGTAAGAAGAAATTGGTGATTACAAGGCAATATTCGATGTCTGTCTTGGCATCAGCTGGAAGGTCTGGACAGTTTGTCACCTTCAAAAGATTTCATTTCCTCTAGTGGGGAGGGGAGAATTAACAAACATGACAATACATCATCTCTTTCCTTCTGCAAAATCAGGAGTATAAAACCGGAGAGCTTTGTGTTACCTGTTCCACTGTGTGTGCAACAAAGTAAACTATTATGTTAAATGGTGGCTATTTCATTGGTCTATAAAAAATTGTTAAAAGATATTTACCACTCTTAGGTAGTTGCTCAGATGAAAATACTGACTTTTATGATAATGTTCTCTTGTCACAGCTTTGTACCTGCTGCAGTAAGCATGTGATCAACACCTAATAATACTTCTTACACAACAACCAATGCATGGAAGGGCGGGTGTTAACAGAAGACATTTCACTGACAAGAGACAATTGGGGAAACTCCCTACTCTCCCTACAAAAACACTAACTTTTAAGCTGTGACAAACTTGGCAGGTTTCCTGGTGAACACTTCTTTGTTGTTTGCTGTTGAAAGCTGACCTCTCCCTTGCACAGAAAAGCTGCCTCTTCATTAAATCAGTTCTCCCACTGAAGTCTAAGCTGGTACCATTTTTGCTCTTGGTGGAGAACAGATGCTGAAGGTTTGTTTTCAAGTTTTTTGGGTTTCAGAGCCTGGGAGCTGTGTTTGATTTTAAGCTTTATTACACTACTATCCAACAAATCTGTGGGACCGAATCTGAGGTATCTGCTAAAACCATGGGCAATGGAAGTCACGACATGTCAGACTTTGCGTATCCCACAATTAGCACTCTCTGATTTCACACTGGCTTTGCTTTCCCCAAAGTGCTAAGGGCTCCCAGCTTTGCAGCAAACAAGTGCATGTGGAGGTTCCCAAGGTAGGCTGCATTTGGATTATCAAGAAAACCTCACTGGTATACTACTGCTTGAAAATTGGTTCACAAGAGGGGACCTTCAGGGAACACATCTCTTTCAACAATCAGCTTTTGCTCATCTTGTGCACATCTGCAAGTTTGTTTTCTCATGTTCCATTCTGAAAGAACAGACAGATGTGACATGCTGCTTCCAGCAACAAAAGCACACTCCAGTTCCAGAACTACAACACAACTGGAACCTGGTCTCCCACATAAAGATTTTGAATCTCATCCTTGAAACAGAGTCCCACATTCTGCACCACAGTAGCATTGCCACCTGAAACTCTTAATGCCATTGACCAAAGTCTTCCCTTACCATTTGGCTGTCCTCTACGTCTGGGGATCCTTGTGTATGTTTCCAGTAGGTCCATTACAAAAAATAAGCAAATCTCAATTCCTGCAAAGTTGCACAAAACCATTAAAAGCTACAACTACAGCTGCATCTGGAAAGTCATTACCAAGCAGCCTGTTAGGAACTAAACACACAAAAAATAATCTAAATCTGCATCAAACCGATGCATTTTAGAGCATCCTCCAAATCTCAACTCAGCCAAATCCCATACAAAATGAATTCCAAAAGCATCAGCCTTCAAAATTTTGAGGAAGATACCAGTAGTTTGCAAAGGTTGTGATGAGAAATGAATCTTGCAGCTAATGAAGTCTCAGCAGCAACTGACAAAAATTCAGTAAAAACAGAGCAGGAATTCAGTAAGAAATTTCCATTTCTGAATGGAAATCTCAAGTCATCAAAATGCCAAGCCCACTGCTGAACTGCACTACCCAGCTCCTTAGTCCTGCCTACTTGCTCAGTGACTTCACCTATACCATTCGCTCTTACTCTTTACAGCTGTCCAGAAGGTCACTGCTCAAATGCTCCCATCAACTCACTAACAAGTGCAGAAAACCTTGATTTAGAACACACTAATTTCTAAGAGCAGGTTTTCATGGGACAGAATGGTTCCCAAAATGAGCCTGTGACACACGGTCAGATCCAGTGGATAATCAAGCAGTCCCTAAGAACACAACCACTGCCTGACAAGTGTAACACTCTGTGAAAATGTTTGCCCTGAACTCTACACCAGGAGTGCTGCAAAAATAATTTGCACTTAAATCAGTGTATCAGGACTGTAAGCTACTTCTGAGGCAAGGATACAGGGTATGGATATCCAAGGGAGGCAGGAGACAATGCAAAATTTTCAATCCAAATGAAATGGGTACCATGACATCAGCAAATCTCCAGGAAAAAGACATTCCTCTCAAGAAAACTGAAAATGACTCATTGAGCTATCCACTGTGACATGCAGCCTATCAAGGTCTATTTATCTTAGAGTAAGAGAAATGGATTACCATGGTGGTACCTTTGGAGGTGGCTGGGAGGAATCAGGGCAATCAGAAAGGTGTGTGTAGTATTTCTACTGTCAAACTGCTATGAACTACTGTACAAAAGAGAACAGAGAAGGGAATACCATATAATTAACAAGAGTCCAAGTAGCTCTGCAGCAGAGTAGAAAGCTGTGTATCACAAACCGCAGGTAGCAGTGAAGAGTGAGATAAGCACTGCAGCCAGCAACTGTACCTTAGATTTCCAAAAGCCTTTCAACTGCTATTCCTGGAGAGCTCTGAGACGACACAAGATAAATGACAGATTTACTGATGCTACTTCTTACAGAAAACAAAACAAGGGGCAGGAACAAGCACACAGTCTTCCTAAATCCATAAGCCAACATTTCCACAGGGATTGGCTCTGAAATAGTGTAATTCAATGCTTTCCAAAGTAATAGAAAAGGAGAGTATTGAAGTAATAAAGGAGGGAATTTTCTTGTCTTTTCTCATTTCAGGTAGTCAAAGCTGACAACAAAGAACTGAAGACAGTATCTCAGCACCGAGTGGTCAGTGCATGAAGCAAACCAGTTCAATGTCAATGAACTCAAATGTGTAGTGAAAAAAACCCCTACACCTCTACAAAATACTGACCTATGAAGAGGTTACTATGGTTGAGCACAGAAACTTCTGAAGTTAATTAAGAAACCACCAGAAGCACACTAGTTCAATAGTAATTAAAGGCAAATAATGCTGTGATTTACCAAAGAATACCTGATAGCAAAGATGTATCTAAGATGCTGCAAAGAGTTCCTGCCCTTACTTCCATTTAAAAAAACCCATTTTAGTAAGCAACAAAACTAAAGGAAATTCTTCCTTTCAGGAAGGGCAACGAAATCCTGAAATTGCAGGACAAAGTCTGACAAACCCTCTGGAGAGGAGATATGATGAAATGAAATGCGATGAAAAACAAACCCCCAAATTTGGAAATAGGGTGACCACCATGAAATGGCCTCAGATGACAGGAAGTGCAGGTAAATAGAGAAAACCTTGCTAAAATTACTCCAAACAACATCCTAAAATCATGCAGGGAAAAAAATAATAGAGCCAGTTGAACAGTTGCTAAAAACATGAAATGGCAAGAGAAAGAATAGGAAAATTCTGAAAGCAAGTGAAAAAACAAAAAGTGAATGGGATGACAAGAAGTGCATGGAAATGGACAACAACTTGCTAAAATTACTCCTAATAATATCCTGAAATCACAGTAGAAAGGAAAAGATAGAGCTTGTTGAGATCTTTGTAAAAAAAATGAAATTATTAAAGAAATCATGGGAAATTTTTGAAAACCCAGTGAAAACACTAAAAGTGAATGGGATGACAAGAAGTGCAGGGATATTGACCAAAACTTGCTAAAATTACTCCAAACAACATCCTAAAACCATGGAGGGAAAAAAAAAAATAGAACCCGATGAACACTTGCTAAAAAATTGAATGGTAAGAGAAAGAAAAGGAAAACTCTAAAAGTGAATGGGATGACAAGAAGTACAGGGATATTGACCAAAGCTTCCCCAAAAGATGTTCACTGAAATCACAGGAACGAAATTCTCAAATCTCAGGACAAAGTCTGACAAACCCTCTGGAGAGGAGAAATGATGAAATGAAATGCAATGAAAAAAGCCCCAAAATTTGGAAATAGACTGACCACCATGAAATGGCCTCAGATGACAAGTGCAGTCAAAAGGAGCAAACCTTGCTAAAATTACTCCGAACAACATCCTAAAACCATGCAAGAAAAGAAAAAATAGAGCCTGTTGAGCAGTGGCTAAAAAAATGAAATGGCAAGAGAAAGAAAATGAAAATTCTAAAATCAAGTGAAAAAACAAAAAGTGAATTCCCAATTGTAGGACAAAATTCTCCTTTTTTGCTCCCAAATTTTGCTTTTTGGACCCAAATTTTCCATCTGGGTGCCAAAATTTCCATTTTCAGTTCCAAATTCTCCCTTCCTGGACCAAAATTTATCCTTTTTAGCCCCAAATTTACCATTTGTGGATACAATTCTCTTTTTTAGCTCCTAAATTTCCCTTTTATAGTCCCAAATTTCTTGGTTTTAGGTCCAAATTCTCCTTTTTTGGTGCCAAATTTCCTTTTTTAGACCCAAATTCCCATTTCTGATCTCAAATTCTCCTTTTTTATTCCAAAATTCTCCCTTCCAGGACCCAAATTCCCTTTTTTGATCCAAATTCTCCTTTTTGGGGCCAAATTTAGGTCAAAATTCTCTTTTTTTAGCTCCTCAATTTCTATTTTTAGTCCCAAATTTCTGCTTTTTTGACCCAAATTCTCCTTTTTTGGTCCCAAATTTCCTTTTTTCTGTCCCAAAACCAACTTTTTGGAACCAAATTTCCGTTTTTTAGTCCAAATTCCTCCCTTTGTGCACCAGATTCCCCCTCTTGGACCCAAATTTCCCTTTTTCAGTCCCAAATTTCCAATTTTAAGTCAAAGTTCTCCTTTTTTGCTCCCAAATTTCCACTTTTGGATCCAAACCTTCCCATCTGGACACTAAAATTTCAATTTTTTAATCCCAAATTCTCCCCTTTTAGGTCCGAATTCCCCTTTTAATCCCAAATTTCTCTTTTCCAGTCCCAAATTTTCCTTTCCTGGACCCAAATTCTCATTTTTGGTCCAAATTCTCCTTTTTGGGGCCAAAATTTTCCTTTTTTAGCCCCAAATTTTCCTTTTCTGGACCCAAATTTCCGATGATTTAGGCCCAAATTTCCCATTTTTGCTCTAAAATTTTCCATTTTTGGACCCAAAATTCTCAGCTGGGTGACAAAATTTCCCTTTTTTAATCCCAAATTCTCCATTTTTCATCCCAAATTCTCCCTTTTCCATTCCAAATTTCCCTTTTTTTGCCCCAAAGTTTCTCCTTTGGATCCCATTGGATGTCCTGGGTTAACCAGGACTCCATTTACCATCAGTCACCTCACCGACATCCAGTACAAATCCGACACTTTTCCTTTTTTTTCAGAGGTGACTTCCGGTCCCAAATCCTGCTGACACCACCCTGCACCCACAGTTCTCCTTTTAGCCCCAAATTTCCCTTTTTATGGTCAAAATTCTATTTTTAACTCCTAATTTCTCATTTTTTAGTTCAGAATTCTCCCCTTTTACAAGCAAATTCCCCATTTTAGACCCAAGTTCTGCTTTTTGCACCCAAAATCTTCTTTCTCACGCCCCAATTTCTCTTTTTGGGTGCAAATTTCCCATTGGAATCCCAAATCTTCCCTTTTAGACTCAAACTCCTGTATCTAGTCACAAATGTCTCTAATTTATCCCCAAAATTTCACATTATAGGTCAAAGTTCTCCTTTTTCGGCCCCAAATTTCTATTTTTTATCTCAAATATCATTTTTATATTCCCAAATTCTACCTTCCAACACCCAAATACCCATTTTAGGTTAAAATTCTCCGTTTTGTGAAAAAATTCAACTTTTCCAGAAACAAATATGAGATTTTATCTTCTAATTTATCATTTTTAGGGCGAAAGTTCACATTTTTAGACCAAAACATATTTTTAACTCCTAAAATATTAATTTTAGTCACAAATTCTGGTCCTGAGAACCAGTTTTGACATTTTACTGTCAGAAACACAGGAACACACAAATACACTCGGGAAAACTCGACAACACTCACACGCGTTCGGGAACACACAGGCATATTCGAACGCACTCAGACGCACTCGGGTGAAATCAGACCCACTCAGATACACTCAAGCATACTGAGGAGCACTCTGACACATCAGGGAACACTCGGGCTAACTCGAACACGTTCAAAGACACTCAGATAAACTCAGGCAGAATCAGACACACTCACATACTCTCAAGTATACTGAGGAACACTCAGGCACGCTAGGGAACCCTGGGGTACACTCGCGCAGACTCTGGTGCACTCAGGTACTCTTGGGCACACTCCACAATACTCACACATATTCAAGAACACTCAGGAAAAATGAGACACACTCTCACACACTCGACCAAACTCAGGCATTCTCGGGCGCAGTTGCACACCCTTGGGCAGAATCAAATACACTCCGGCACCCTCCACAGTACTCACACAAACTCGACAACTCCCGTACAAATTCGCGCACAGTCAACAACACTCACATATACTCAGGCACAATCAACAACACTCACACCCATTCGGGAAAACTCAGGCACATTCGAAAACACTCAGGCACACTTGGATGAAAGCAGACACACTCAGATACACTCCAGCATACTGAGGCAAAGTCCCACATATGGGGAGCATACGGACAGCCTCAAATACACTCGGGCGTGGTCGGCAAGACTCACACACATTCAAGAAATTTTGGGCATTCTCGAACGCACTCTGGAAAACTCAAATACACTCAGGAACACTCGACAACACTCACACACATTCGGGAACACTCGGGCACAATCAGGCACACTTGGCTTGCTCAAGCACATTCTTGCAAACTGCTGCCCACACAGGAGCACTTGGTCATGCTCAGGCACCCTACAGCATATGGGGGCACTGGTGGGCACACACGGGCACATGCAGCTACTGGGTTGTGCACACCAAAATGCAGGGCTTCCCAGAGAGTGTGTGTGTGAGGGCAGGTGGGTTGCAGTGTCAGGTGCAGAAGCATGGCCGAGTTTGCCTGTCTAGGCACGAGTGTGCACGATTTTGACTGAGCATGCTAAGTGTGGCTGATTTTGTGTCTGAGTGTTCCCGAATATGTGTGAGCGTCGTCAAGTGTGCCCAAGAGTTTCAGACTGTGCCCGAGTTTTTACGAGCATGCCCGAGTGCTCCCGGACTTATGGCGGTGTTATGGAAAGTTCCTGTAGAATTTGATGATGCACCGGCGTGTGCGAGTATGTCTGAGAGCGCCCGAGTTCGTACTAATGTGCACGAGTGTATTTGAGTGTTCCCAAGTGCGTGCACGTTTGCCCAACATTGTCTGAATTTGGTGGAGTGCTAGCAAATGTGTCTGACTCTGCCCGAGTTTGTCTGCGTTTCTTCCAAAGTGTCCGATCTTAAATGAGCGCTCCCTAGTGTTTCGGAGTGCTCCTGAGTTATGCTTGTGTGTATCTGAGTGTGTCTGATTTCACCCAAGTGCGACTGAGTGTGTGCGAATGCGCCCGAGTGTTCCTGAATATGTGTGAGTGTTCTTGAGTGTGCCCTCGTGTATTTGAGAAGAACATTCACCTCTGACAGATTGAAAATGCTCCAGAATAGAATGGGCAAAAAACGAAGCAGCTATGCGTGAGACTGTGTTGCCAGTACGCTGGGGAAACAAGTCTGTTGCTCTGCAGGTTCTTCTTTGCCTCTTTTGTCCTGATGCGTTTTCGCTCTACCAGAAGGAAATCGTTTTGTCCAGATTACAGAGACACATTCGGGCACACACCACCTAACACAGGCAATCTCTGACAAACTCGCACAAATTCGGGAACACTCAGATACACTCGGGAAAACTCGACAACACTCACACGCGTTCGGGAACACACAGGCGCATTCGAACGCACTCAGACGCACTCGGGTGAAATCAGACCCACTCAGATACACTCAAGCATACTGAGGAGCACTCTGACACATCAGGGAACACTTGGGCTCACTCGAACGCATTCAAAGACACTCAGACAAACTCAGGCAGAATCAGACACACTCACATACTCTCAAGTATACTGAGGAATACTCAGGCACACTAGGGAACCCTGGGACACACTCGTGCAGACTCTGGTGCACTCAGGTAATCTTGGGCACACTTGCAATACTCACACATATTCAAGAACACTCAGGAAAAATGAGACACACTCTCGCACACTCGACCACACTCAGGCACTCTCGGGCACAGTTGCACACCCTTGGGCAGAATCAAATACAGTCCCGCACCCTCCATAATAGTCACAACAAACTCGACAACTCCCGTATACATTCGGGAACAGTCGAGAACTCTCAAATACACTTGGGCACAGTCGGCAACACTCACATTTTTTTGGGAAAACTCAGGCACTTTTGAAAACACTCAGATGCACTGGGACTAAATTAGAAACACCCTGATACTCTCAAGCATACTCAGGATCACTTCGACAACCCAGGGAACACTCGGGCACTTTTTGTCATTTTTGCCATTTCTTGGTAGTCAACCTATACCGAAATTTCCGGGTAGTTTTTTCATTGCATGTGATGTCATCATGTGTCCTCTCCAGAAGTTTTGTTGCACTTTGTCCCGCAATTTCAGGATTTCATTCCCTTTCCTGAAAGCAGGAACTTCCTTCAGAAAAGGGAACGAAATCCTGCAATTTAAATTAGCATCGTTTGGGCCAGCTTTGGTCCTTATCCCTGCACTTCTTGTGAACCTATTCAATTTTATCGTTTTCACTTGGTTTCAGAATTTTCTCATAATTTTTTTAACCATTTCATGTTTTTATCAAGATCTCAACCAACTCTATCTTTTCCTTTTTTCTGTGATTTCAGTATGTTATTAGAAGCAATTTTAGCAAGTTGTTGTCCATTTCCCTGCACTTTTTGTCATCCCATTCACTTTTTGTTTTTTCACTTGCTTTCAGAATTTTCCTTTTCTTTCTCTTGCCATTTCGCTTTTTTGCAACTGCTCAACAGGCTCTATTTTTTCCTTCCCTCCATGGTTTCAGGATGTTGTTTGGAGTAATTTCAGCAAGTTTTGCTCCATTTGCCTGCACTTCTCATCTGAGGCCATTTCATGGTGGTCACCCTATTTCCAAATTTTGAGGGGTTTTTTTCATCGCATTTCACATCATCATATCTCCTCTCCAGAGGGTTGTCAGACTTTGTCCTGCAATTTCAGGATTTCGTTGCCTTTCCTGAAAGGAAGAATTCAGGAAAGGGAACGAAATCCTGCGATTTGAGTGAGAATCATTTGGGCAAGCTTTGGTCCATATCCCTGCACTACTTTTCATCCCATTTACTTTAATGTTTTCCTGGGTTTCAGTAATTTTCCCATGTCTTTTTTAACCATTTCATTTTTTTACAAAGATCTAACAAGCTCTATAATTTCCTTTCTTCTCTGATTTCAGGATGTTATTAGGAGTAATTTTAGCAAGTTGTTGTCCATATCCATTGTCCTAGTTTGGAGGACAGGTGTCTGCCAAGGAAGGCATAAACCTGTCTTTGAAAATGGAGAATGTAAACCCCCTCCCTCCAAATTATTTTAATTTTTACATCAAAGGGTTCTCAGGCAAAGATATCGGAAATACAAATAACAGTTCTTTACTAGGGAAATTAAAATAAAAATACAATACTACAAAGAAAGAGACTTCAAGCCCTGACAAAGTCAGAGTACAACCTGACAACCTGTCAGGCAGGGTGTTGATAGCAGTTTGATTAAATGGTGGCTGTAGTCTTTTTGTAGTGACAGATGTGATTCAGTTGAAGTAGTGGTTCTGTAGAAGGTACAATTTCCTTCTGGAGGTTTAGTGGCGATGTGGAGAAATCCAGCTTTTCTCTGGAGTCCAGTGGAGAAGGGGGCTACTTAGTGTCCAAAAACCTCTGTTTTATCTTGGTAAGAAGTGTTGGGCCCTTCCCCCTGGTTGGAGCAACTTCTAATGGGATGAAGTAATTTTATCAGTCACACAGTGGGACTCAATGGGCCATTAGCAGAAGATACTTCCTTGGAGGAAGGATAAGTTGTGAAAAGATAAAGAACAATGCTTTGCCTGGTTTTAATGGATCTCATAGGGATAAGCATCACCGCCCCCACCTTCAACAGATGGTGATAGAATAGACCTATTATCACACCCTCTATTGTAACCCAAGACATCCACACACTTCTTGTCATCCCATTCACTTTTTGTTTTTTCACTTGCTTTCAGAATTTTCCTTTTCTTTCTCTTGCCATTTCACTTTTTTGCAACTGCTCAACAGGCTCTATTTTTTCCTTCCCTCCATGGTTTCAGGAGGTTGTTTGGAGTAATTTTAGCAAGTTTTGCTCCATTTACCTGCACTTCTTCTCATCTGAGGCCATTTCATGGTGGTCACCCTATTTCCAAATTTTAAGGGGTTTTTTTCATCGCATTTCACATCATCATATCTCCTCTCCAGAGGGTTTGTCAGACTTTGTCCTGCAATTTCAGGATTTCGTTCCCTTTCCTGAAAGGAAGAATTCGGGAAAGGGAACGAAATCCTGCGATTTGAGTGAGAATCATTTGGGCAAGCTTTGGTCCATATCCCTGCACTTCTTGTCATCCCATTCACTTTCAGTGTTTTCACTGGGTTTCAGAAATTTTCCATTATTTTTTTAGCCATTGTATTATTTTTACAAAGACCTCAACCAGCTCTATCTTTTCCTTTCTTCTCTGATTTCAGGATGTTATTAGGAGTAATTTTAGCAAGTTGTTGTCCATTTCTTCAGGACAACATTTCTTCAGGGTCTTTCTGTCCTGCGATTTTGAACTGTGACCTAAAGTAATACTCTCTTAAAATTATTATTTACAAACCATAAATATACGGCTTCACTGAAATTTCCTCCCAAACTGCCAATAATATTTTTTTTTTTTTTTTTGCAGCATACAATTAGATTGGAAGGATTATTGATTTTAGAGGGAATGGCATAGAAATAGCATAGAGTTCTAGAGGGAATGGCTGCAAATGGAGATTTGAAGAAAAACATTGACATGATAGTGGTGAAATTGCTGAAGATAGAAGCGGCGAGAAAGGTTGGAACCTCCTTCTCAAGAATTGTTCTTTCCATATATACTCTTGGTCAAATATGCTAGTAGAAAATTATTTTGGGTTTGAAGGACTCTTAAGAGGTGCTTAACAGCATGCATTCCTCACTGAGCTTCTCCAACACTATTATGCGCCTTAATTTTTTTTTTTTTGTTTTCTCACCTGTGCATGACAACCTGAAGCAGCAAATGATAGAACATGAAACAGACTCAAAACATGAGTTTAAGAAATGGAAATGGACTCAAGTTTTGTCAGAAGAAGTTTAGATGGGATATTAAGAAAAATTTCTTTTCTGGGAAGTTTGTCAAGCCCTGGCACAGGCTGCTCAGAGCAGTGGCAAAGTCACCATCCCTGGAATGACTTAAATGTGTAGATGTGTTGTTCAGAGACACAGCTTAGTGGTGGGCTTGGGAGCTCTGGGTAAATGCATAGCCTCTATGATCATAAAGGTCTTGTTCAACCTTAATGATTTAGTAATTTATAATTCTGAGATGCTTGCTGGTTTTGTATATTTTTGGATGCATGCGCTTATGAACAGAAAGGCACAGTGTTTGAAGCCTTCCATGGCAAAGTTTTGACATCCGCTGTTGGGTAGACTCTGCTTTAACTTGTGCCTAAAATTACTTCAGATGAAATAACTGAAACCAGCAAGACAAATGCCGACATTATTTCCTATGTTCCTGTATATAAGGTTTCCAAAAGAAAAAACATTATGATGAAAGCAAAGCATAAAGAAAGAAAGAAGAGACTTCAGTCAAGCACAGTCCTCTCATAATTTAAAGGACAATAGGACACGTTTACTTAGAATGACATTTACTGCTGCTTTCATAGAAGGGGGCGTGGAGGGGGACGAAGAAGTTGTCAATCTTTAATGAATAGTAGGGTAACAGTTGGTTTTGATGTAATTTCTTTTGACACTGTAATATATGTTGTTACAATTCGTGTTTATATAAGAAGGTTGTATGAAATAAAATAAAATAAAAAGAACCTCTTAAACACCAAGCACCCGGGGCCATAGACAACGGCTGTAATTAGCGTATCAACAGACCTAGCCGGTGATGGGTGATCTCCACAATGGAGGAAGGGAAGAGATCATCGATAAAATACCTGCCTAAATACCAATCACCTCCGATGGTTCCCATAAGGGAGAAGACAGCACTTCATTACACATCAATATGGAGCAGACACAGCCTTCATCAGCATGCAGGAAGGACCTTTTGTCCAGGGCAGCACCAGAAAAAGGATTTAATCTAAATATGAGAATCTGCAGCAGAAACAAAGGAAACTCTTGCCTCAGGCCAGAAAAACTGTATAAAGCTGTACTTTATGAGATGGCAGTGCGTGAACACAGGGGGGTCTGATGCGGTAGAGGTAAGATCAGCGTGTGTGTCCACCCAGTGCCGACCCCGGGCTCGGCGTTGTCATGTTTTCGCTTGTGGCTTCCCAGGACCGTATTTTCGGTCACAAAAATAAAAATTGCTGTTTTGCTATTTAATTTGGCTTGATTCGGTTATTATCTATGACAACACTGTTCAATTAGACGCTGTTTATTGCATTCTTCTCCCTGGACTGCTCCCTGGATATTGGCAGGTAGTCAAGAGATCAGAAGTCTAAAACCAGGAGCTAAAGGATTTGTCGTCATTTAACAAGTCACTTTGTTGCCCGACAGAGAGACACGAAACAACTAGGTTGTTTAGTGCGGTGCTTTATTGAGGGCCCTGGGGTCTGAGGACTAGTGTCCAAAGTCAGAGCCCATCTTTCCCCTTTTTCGACAGGTTTTTATATCCTTTACAAAGTGATTTATGTACAATAGTACAATAGTACACATTCTTCAAGACAATACAGTTACGTAAATCTCATAGATATTATTTCTAAAAAGTCATAAATTCTACATGCTTGTCTACTCAAAACTATAGGTTACCCCCCTTTAATCCCCCTTGCTTGTCATCCCACCACCAGAACCCTTTATCATTGATTATACATTAACCTTTATCATTTATTTATTTTACTGTGTTCTGCATGCCCTACTAGATCCTTTAATTATTTATTTTGCTGTGTTCTGCATGCCCTACTAGATCCTTTAATTATTAGTTTGTGGTTCTTAGAACATTCCCAGGGCCTGCTTGTGAATTGCTGCTTTCTAAGCCTTAGCATGACTACTGCTATTGCTATATCTACATTAGCTCTTTTCTCGTTATTTTCGGTATCAACTCCCCCCTTTTGAGCATTCTTCAGATTTTCTGCAAGGATGCTCAATTCTTCAAGTAATGGTTTCTAAGTAGGATGGTGAGTCTTCTCTTTGACTTGGTAGGATTACTTCTTTCCGGGTTAGTGCTCTCATGACACGTCGAGTATGAGTTCCTTCTCTGGCAATCATTCCTAAAAGACATCTATACATAATCATGCAGACTACAATAATCAATACAATCATTATTACATATTGTACAATTGATGATATCCAACCAGAGACCTGGATTCCTAGGGAGCTAAATAGTGCTCCTACCCAATTATGTTCAGCTTTTTCCTGGACTTCATGCACTTTTATTTCAATTTGTTCCAATTGACTTATGTCCTTTTCTACTTCTTCTGTGACATTTGGGATATGTACACAGCAATGATCAACCTTTCCTTGGAGGTATCCACAGACTCCGTGTTCTTTTAATAAGAGCAAATCTAATGCCATTCTATTTTGGACTGTCATTCTTGTTGTTGCTTGCAACTGTAAGTTTAGATCCCTAAATCCTTTCTTTGTAACTGTGGCTAACCTCTCAGTTTGTCCCAATAATTTATACAGCATCTCCTGGTTTCTATATGTAGAAATTTGTGCAAACAGGGATTCCAGTACCCATCCAAATTTAACTCCTGATGAGGGTTCATGCCACTCATCTTCATCTCCCAATCCTAGTTCTTCTGCCACCTCATTTGTTTCTCTCTTTGTTCGTGGCTGTATCTCTCTTTGTGTTAATTTAGACTGTTTCCAGAGAGGGCAGAGCGTAGGGACCCCTAACGTAATCTGCGTGACTGGGCCGTTAATGGGCATATGGGTAGTCCATTGTCCGTGCCCCATTACCCACACCGAATGCCCTGGACTCCTGACGGTAGTCGCCTGACAATCTTTCCAAGCCCCCTTTATTTCTCCTGTTATTGTATGATTATATCTTTGACATTCACAGCCCCATTTTAGTAGTATCCGGACTGGCACTAAACCAATTTGGGATTCAGGGGTATCACATGTGATGATTTTGCTACAATTCCAGCTAGGTGTAGGGGTCATTCGATCCCGTCTTACTGCTTCGGTCCCTAACATTCTTAAATGTTTTTGTTCCCTTTGACCTGACCATACACCATACACCAATGTACTGGTCCTATGTAGCTATAAGATTCTAACAAGCTGGGACCCCAAATCGTTTTCCACTGTTCCCATTCTTCCCTCCCTTCTTGACATACTATCTCATAAGAATATTCAGTGACTGGTTTTTGTCTTTTTTTCTTTATGTCATAAGAACACCATCCTACATCCTTGAACCGCCCAATTTTTGAAAAAACTGCATTTGGTAATTTTTGGCATTCACTCCTTTGTCCCGGTGATGACCATTGCCCTCGAACTGTATAGATTTCCTCTATCATCTTAGTATGGTTCTGCATTACTTTATTACATCTTTTTGTCCCATTTATGGTTTCTGGAGGCATTTCCCCAACGGGAATGATGCCCCATGGTATTGGATCTCCCACCGCTTTAGGTAAAGGTAAACATGCAGTGATGGACTTAGTATTTTGTACTTGCCCAAAGTCTCTAACTAATCCCACTCTTAAATTTTCTTGTCCCAATTCTTGTTGTGTTTTTCCAACTTCTGTCACCTGTCGTACTCTCCTATTCTTTTTTTTAATATCTACATTTATTTCTCCGTAGTTAAAGCTTTCTCTAATCCACACAACACATGAGAATTGTCCTACCTGATCAGCTTGCATATGAGATATCGTCAATGTGGTGCTACCTCTTTGCTGTTTCATATCCCGAAGTGTCACGATCCCTTCTGTAAATACTTCGTCTGTGGTGACTTGTTTCCAAACTGCATTTACTTCTTTTAATCCAGCTCTCTGGTTGCTAGAAAACAGACAGGTTAAATTTACTCCCGCACCTTCCGGCACTATTACATCTGGTTCCGGAACTATGATTTTAACAAACGCTTCTCCCACCTGCATTATGCAGACTAATGTTAAAAGAACTAAGGCCTTGCCCTGAACACCATTTTTGTTGCTGACAGAGGTTGTACTTCCCATCTTGGCTGGACCTTCTTGATTCGAGTGTAGTGAATCCAATTTTCGATCCCTTGGACTTTCACTGCCGTGTAGGTGGTCATGATCACCTGGTGAGGACCGCCCCATACTTCTTTCAAGGGTTCCGTGTTCCAGTTCTTCACATATACTTGATCTCCTGGCTGGATGTCATGGACAGGATTTTCCAAGGGCAGAGGCCGGTTCCACTGCAATGCTCCTCGCAGTGCTGTAAGGACTTTATTTAGAGACAAAACATAACTTAGCAATACTTGATCTCCTACTAAGTGAGGGTCCCCTTTGTAGGTTGCAGCATGATATGGCTTGCCATACAAAATTTCGTATGGACTTACTCCTATCCTTTCTCTGGGTTTAATCCTGATTCTTAGCAAGGCTAGAGGTAGTGCCTGAGGCCACTGTATCTTCACTTCCTGACAAATTTTCTTAATCTGCCCTTTTAATGTCTGATTCATCCGTTCTACCTGGCCGCTAGATTGTGGTCTCCAGGGCGTATGGAGATCCCAAGCTATCCCTAATACTCTGGCTACCTCTTGGACTACTCCAGCTACAAAGTGAGGTCCCCTATCTGAGGACATTCCTAATGGGATCCCAAATCTAGGAATAATCTCTTGTAGTAAGGTTTTAATTACTTCCTTTGCCTGGTTAGTCCTGCATGGGAAAGCTTCCGGCCACCCTGAAAAGGTACACACATACACCAGTAAATAACGGTACCCTTGTGCTTTTGGTAGCTCTGAGAAATCTATTTGCCAATAGTCTCCCGGTTGCGGCCCTACTCGTAGCTTTCCTAATTGTATTTGCCTTCGTATCACTGGATTGTTTTTAATACAGACTGGACACGTGGCATTAATCCGTTTTGCCATTGTTAACATCTGGTTGGAAATCACCTCATGTTTTAAGAATTGTACTAATGCGTCTGCCCCCCAATGGCACTTGTTATGTTCGATTTCTAAAATTGTTTTCATTACCTTTGTTGGCAACACAACTTGACCTACAGCTGTGACATACCATCCTTTTTCATTCTTCTGGGCCTGGAGAAATTGAGCAAGTTTCTCATCTTCATGTGTATAGCATGGTTTCTGCTCAAGAAAGGAAGTGGCAGGGTTAAATCGTGCTGGTAATAAAGCTAATTGTGTCCATACCTCTCGGGCAACCTGTTTGGCAACTCTGTCAGCCAACTGGTTTCTTCGGAACGCTTTTCCTTCTTCATTTTGATGTCCTCTTACATGCATCACTGCTACTGCCTGAGGTTTATGCACTGCTTCCAATAGTGCTAATATTTGTTCTTTGTGCTTAATTTCTGATCCTTGAGAATTTAACAGTCCTCTTTCTTTCCACAGAGCTCCATGTACATGTATTACTCCAAAGGCATATTTTGAATCAGTCCAAATATTTACTCTTTTCCCTTGGCTCAATTCTAAGGCTCTTACCAGAGCTTGTATCTCGGCCTTCTGGGCTGAAGTTCCTGGGGTTAAGGCTCGAGTTTCTATTATTTGTGTCAAAGTCACTACTGCGTATCCCGCATACCTGGTTCCGTTTTCCACAAAGCTGGATCCGTCTGTAAACAGTTCCCATTCCGGATTTTCCAAAGGCTCATCTTTCAGGTCTTTCCGGCTGGCATACACCTGTTCAATGATTTCCACGCAATCATGCGTCAATTCGCCTCCTTCTCCCTGGCTGCTGCTCCTAAGAAATTCTGCTGGGTTAAGATGATTAGTTGTTTTTAATTCAATGTCGTCCTGTTCTCGGAGAAGTGCCTGGTATTGTAACATGCGGCTTGACGAGAGCCAATGCCCCCCTTTTTGTTCCAAAACTGCAATGACCATGTGGGGAACAAATACTTCCATCCTTTTTCCCAGAGTCAATTTTCTGGCTTCCCGAATTAGGAGCACTGTTGCTGCCACTGTTCTAAGACAACCAGGCCATCCGGCGCTTACAGTGTCTAGCTGTTTTGAGAAGTACCCTACCGGGCGTTTCCACGAGCCCAGTTTTTGGGTGAGAACCCCTATTGCCAGTCTCTGTCTCTCATTTACGTATAGTTGAAAAAGTTTTGTAAGATCTGGCAATCCTAGTGCTGGGGCTTCCTTTAAGGCTTGTTTCAAACTCTGGAATGCCTTTTCTTGCGTTTGTCCCCACTGAAACACAGGGCTTTTGGCTGCCTCATACAGGGGTTTTGCTTTTAGTCCAAATTCCGGGATCCACAAGCGGCACCACCCCACCATGCCCAAAAAGGATCTTAACTCTTGCGGATTTCGTGGTGTGGGTATGGTGCAAATTGCTTGTATTCGATTAACTCCTAACTTTCGCACCCCTTGTGAAATTTCGCAGCCTAGGTAAATTACCTGGGTCCTTACCAGCTGAGTTTTTTCTTTCGATACTCGGTATCCAGCTTGTCCCAGCATATTAAGTAATCCAATAGTGAGTCTGAGGCAAACATCCTTTTCTGTGGAAGCTATAAAGATGTCATCAACATATTGTAGGAGAGCAAATAAGAAAGGTGGTTCTTTTACCTGAGTCATTTTCCATTCTTCTAACTCTCAAGCCAATTGATTTCCAAAAATAGTTGGTGAGTTTTTGAATCCCTGTGGTAGACGCGTCCAGGTGAGCTGCTTCTTGCGTCCTGTGTCTGGGCTCTCCCACTCAAAGGCAAAGTATTTCCTACTTTCAAGTGCCAAAGGGATACAGAAAAATGCATCTTTCAAATCAATCACTGTGAACCACTTAAACTTTTCCGACACAGCTGTCAACAATGTATACGGATTAGCTACAACTGGGTGTATATCTTTAGTGATGTTATTAATTACTCTTAAATCTTGAACTAATCTATACTTACCATTTGGCTTTCTGACTGGGAATATCGGAGTATTGAATTCTGACTCACATTCCTGTAAAATTCCCAAGCTAAGAAATTGTTTAATCATGGGTGCTATTCCTATCCGTGCTTCCAATTTCAAAGGATATTGTCTAATCCTTACTGGGGAGGCTCCTTCCTTTAGTTCTATTACAGCTGGTTGTGCCGCTTTTGATTTTCCAGGTACTCCTGTTTCCCATACCCATGGTACTACAGCTTGCTCTATTTCTTGTGGTATTTCTGCTGCCTCAACTTCTTTTATTACAAACGACTTAGCAATATTCTCCTCGGGAAATTCCAATCTTACTCTACCTTTTTCAAATATTATCTTTGCCTGTAACATTGACAATAGATCCCTCCCGAATAGCGATTCTGGGCTATTTGGCATATATAAAAATTGGTGGTCAAATTCTTTCCCCCCAAATTTTATATCTAATGGACGCAAAAATGTTCGTTCCTCAACTTGTCCCGTAACCCCCACTACTTGGATAGTAGAATCACTCAAGGGTCCTAGCTTAGTGTTAACAGCTGAGTATGATGCCCCCGTATCTACTCTAAATTCTAACGGTTCCCCATCTACTTCCATTACTACTTTCAGGTCCTTATCTAGTCAACTTGAATTTTGATAATTCCCCATCATAAAGGCTTGGGCGACACCTTGTGGATTTCCCGGGAAAGCACCTGTATTATTCATCATTCCCTGATTTCCATCCCCACTAGCTATAATTCCTCCCCCAAAATCCATTCCTTGGTTGAGAGGACACTCATTTTTCCAATGCCCTCTGTTTTTACATATAGCACATTGATCTATCCCTAGCTGCATTCTCCCTCTTCCCATATTCAATTGACCCATAAGTCCTCCCGTACCCATCAGCCTCCCCCCCTTGCCATCCCTCTTCCCCCTCTTAGTCCACGTCCTCGGCTCCCTCCTCTCATATTGTTTCCAGCCGCTTGCTGTAACACTGCTAACATAGTAGCCTGCTGTTTCCTAGACGTTTCTTTTTCCCTATTATTATATACCTTCCACGCAACTTCCAATAGCTTATCTAAATTCCGAGTATCTTCTCCCTCCAGTTTCTGTAGTTTCTTTCTAATATCTTCCTGGGACTGCCCCATAAAAATTAATGCTAGCTGTAATTTTCCCGACTCTCCTTCAACTTCTAAATTAGTGTATCTACGAGCTGTCTCCTTAAGCCGCTCTAAAAAGGTTGACGGAGACTCATTCTTTTCCTGCCTGACCGAATACAACTTAGACCAATTCAAAGTTTTTGGTATTCCATTCCGTATTCCTTCCGTTAACAATTCCTGATAAGCTTTAAGTCTCCGAGACCCGCCCATCGAGTTGGGATCCCACTCCGGATCTTCCCTAGGTACTAAATCATTTACTGTACCATCCACAAGCCGTAACCTAATCATTTCTCGTGCTTTCTCTGTCATAGCTTTAAACACCATTTCCTTCTCAGTAGAATCCATTATTGTGTCTAACAAAACTTGTAAATCATTCCAGTCCGGGTTCTGAGTCTTAATTACCATCTTTACCACCCGTGCGGTCCGTTCAGGATCCTCCCGATACGCCCCCGCTGATTGTTTCCAGATTAGCAAATCATTCAGAGAAAAGGGAACTTTCACTATGACTCGTTCCCCCTGCGGCCCGACTGCTTCACGCAGCGGGACCATTAAATGAGCACCCTCCTCCTTTTTCTTTCTTTCTACCTCCCACCGCCCTCTCCGAGTTCTTTCACTTAAGGGGGTTCGTGGTATATCTGTGATTTCTACTTTTGCTTCCCGATCCTCCTTTTCTACCTCTGGCATACTTTCTCCAGAGTCACGTTCCTCCATTGGAGGGGCACTAGGGGCTACCAACAAAGAAACATCCTCCTCAGGTTCCGAAAACCTAACCGAGCATTCCTTCTCTTTTTGCCGTCCCTTACATCCTTCACAATTCACCTTTAATGTTTTCAAAACCGTGATCCCGCACTCCTTTTGCCACTCTGGTTTGTCTTTCAAATAATAGAAGAGGTCTAAATACGGTATTTCATCCCATTTTTCATTACTTTGTAGGAAATGCATCAAAGGTGTAATAATGTCAGAATTCAGTGTACCATTTCTAGGCCATTGCATACCATCGGGTTCATATAAAGGCCACACATTATTACAAAAATCAATCAATTTCCTTTTACTTAGTTCTTGACCAAAATTCCCCGCATTCCAATGTTGTAATAAACAGCCCAAAGGCGAATCGTCCGGGATTTCTATCCCGGAACTTGCTAGAGTTTTAAACGTTTTCAAAGGCATCATTCCCAGACAGAATAGGCAGGAAAAGAAAGAAAATCTATACAGATAGAAGGATAGACCAACCAACCAACCAACTTGTCACCCTCCGACGCCGCGGGGGAACAAGTGCCGGACCAGCGCAGCTTTCGCCGCGTCTTACAGCCGGCGCCTAGGCTTTACCCAATTACCCAAGACGTCTTTAGCCCAACCCAGCGGAGCCGATGCTTCGTCTTACGGGCAGGCACCCAATACCACAAAGAAATAAAGCACCTTCGGGCTTACCTCCTGCAGTTGTCCGACAGACGCGGGGTCGGGCACGAACCGATGACTCCCCGAGAATCACTCGGTGCCGGCGTGGAGTGGATCAGGACGCGAACCGCCCCAGCAGCCCTCGGAGTCCTGCCGCGGTCGCCAGAAAACTGTTGCCCGACAGAGAGACACGAAACAACTAGGTTGTTTAGTGCGGTGCTTTATTGAGGGCCCTGGGGTCTGAGGACTAGTGTCCAAAGTCAGAGCCCATCTTTCCCCTTTTTCGACAGGTTTTTATATCCTTTACAAAGTGATTTATGTACAATAGTACAATAGTACACATTCTTCAAGACAATACAGTTACGTAAATCTCATAGATATTATTTCTAAAAGTCATAAATTCTACATGCTTGTCTACTCAAAACTATAGGTTACCCCCCTTTAATCCCCCTTGCTTGTCATCCCACCACCAGAACCCTTTATCATTGATTATACATTAACCTTTATCATTTATTTATTTTACTGTGTTCTGCATGCCCTACTAGATCCTTTAATTATTTATTTTGCTGTGTTCTGCATGCCCTACTAGATCCTTTAATTATTAGTTTGTGGTTCTTAGTACATTCCCAGGGCCTGCTTGTGAACTGCTGCTTTCTAAGCCTTAGCATAACTACTGCTATTGCTATATCTACATTAGCTCTTTTCTCGTTATTTTCGGTATCAACTTGTTGCTATATACTCTGCAAACTGGACAGCCTAGCAGGAAAGTATGATCCATGTTATATTTTATGCCTCCAGAAGAGCAACTGGGTCTGCAGAGCCAACCTGACATCATCAGTTTCTACCGGGGGTAGTGGGATGCAGCAAAATACCCTCAATTATCATGATGATAATGGTTGTCTATACATGCACTCAATATTCTGATATAAACTTTCAAAACACAGTGAGTGATGGATATTACATAAGCAGATAAGAAAGCAAACCTGCTGCTCTGGGTCATTATAGGTGTGCCTCAAATTCTGATCTTAGTTACATGAGTGTAACTGGAAGACAATTGTTCACAATCCCAGAATTCCAGTCCTTTTCCACTGCTCTTTGTTGCGCAGTCACACTAGGGTTTCTTTCCCTATGAAAAAAACCCAGGTTAAATTGTCTACAATTAGTACACAATAAAATACTGTCTGTAAGAACCACATGAACATGGGAAGGCTGATTTACTAGGAGTCTAAGTAGACACAGTTGACTGAAAAAGTATGTGAGCTGGATGACTTTTCCACAAAAGAAAAATGGAAAAACATTTCCTGCAATTGAAGCCAAGAATTTCAAGCTCTAGGAGTGTGATTATTTATGAAGGGAATTTTTGCAAAGAAGGTCTCTTCTTTGAGGAGGATTATCTTTAGGAAATAAACCCCAGAAATATTAATATTTAAAAATTCTTTATACCAATCATAATTTTACATATCAGAAAAGCTATTTGATACCAGCTCTAGTCCTATTAATTTTGATTCTTTAGATGCACAAGGCAAAAGAGGTTCATATTTTGCCTTTATATTATGCCCAGGGATCATATACCAAGTAAAACAGAAAAGCAGCATTTAGATACCTTTAAAGATAAATAGCAAATCAATAAAAATTTGCTATTTTCTTTGGTCCTTTGTTGTCAGTATTTGGACACTGTAAAATGGCGAGACACAAAGTTATGGACTTCCTGCAATCTCATTTTTGTATAAGAACCTCATTAAACAAAAAAATTGGTGAAACTACCAGGAGGGGCAATTTGAGTATTCACTCTCCCTTGAGACAATGATATAACTGATTTTTTGAAACTAAAACCTCTGATAGCTTACTCTTCACTCAAATTCTGCTGTGCAATTGGATAATCTGTATTGGAACTCCTTCCCAAGGTTCTGCTGTGTGCACCAGAAACTGGAGGGATGTGGAGAAGATACTCCTTAACGAAGGTTTGCTGTATTTTCATGTGCTGTATTTTACTTTTCTGAAAGAGAGGAAAGAGTTAATGGAGGTGAAATGGAACCAGCTGTGTTCACTAGGTGGTGTTCTGCCACTGCATCCCATGCATGGGATGTTTCTCTTTGGTTTTAAGAATGAAAAATGTAGATAAGTCCCTTACATTCTTTGGGAGAGGACATCCATGGTACTTCATGTCTGCACAGCCTAGCTCTTGCAGAGGCTCACAGGTAAGATTGGATCACAATCAAGGAGGTTTTAGGGGTCTCTCAAAGCACTGACCTCATCTGCATGAGTGACAGCCACCTGTGACATGCTTCTTCAGCTTGAATCCCAGTAACGTGGTCAGCATAATGAACACCATTTTACAAGGCAAGCAGCCAGTCTCTGTGGCTGCATGGGATGTTTTTGTCTCATTCTCCTCATTATCAGGGCCTGCATGCTCTGTGCTCTGAGCAGACAAAACAAATAGACCACTTCTTCCCTTCCCTCAAGGTTGCTGTGCACCAGGCTGGTTACTTCTCACCAGCTTCAAAGGTCCCAGGCTAGCCCAGCGGTGGTTATAAACCCAGCACAGGAGAGGGAGGCAGAACAGTACAGAGCACTGTTATAAACTCTACACTACATTATAAACTCTACACTACTTATAAGTAGTGTACACTCTACATTACTTATAAGTTGTACTGCAATATATCTCTTTATGGAGAACCAGTGCCATAAATATAAATTCTGTGCTGTATTAACCATATATTCTCTTAATAAATTGAATTTTAATTGTAACTACAACTTACTGCTTCCCTTGCCAAGGATTCCTAAGAGTATCCATCTGTCCCCTCTCTGTTGGGTAGCACTTGTGACCTCAGGCATCTTCTCTGTATATTTTCCAGAGAGAAGACAAGCCTAGTTGGAATTCACAAATAGCAATGAGGCTGTCTCTAAATATCTTTTGAATTTTCCCATGTTTTGATTATATAAAGACAGTTAGAAAAGGAAACAAAATTAATCAAAACTAACAACCCAGAATATGGAACCCCTTTCCATATTCTTTCCATATGAAAACATGTCTTCATTGCTTTCCATATGAATATATATATGCATTTCCATTTGGAAGACAGCTTCTGAAAGGTTTGCAGAACTTAACTGCAAAATATGTGATTTGAAATGGAAGTTGGTATAAACCAACTGATCCTTTTATATATTACATACTTGATGTATATAGTGTTGTTATAAGCATGCTAGTGGGATGTTCTATCTTCAGGACACTGAACTGAGATTTTCTAGATCAAACAGCTAGTGGTTAATACTAAAGACTTTTGAGGGTTTGTATATCAACATATTTGTTCTTAAATTTGAAATTATCCAATGAAAAAATCTTCACTAATGTATACTTTTGGCTTTATATTTGAACACAGATCCATGCCCAAATCTAATATCTACAAGTCCTCCCTGTTCTCTCCCTCCTCAAAAGTTCCATCATTCATTCAAAAATAAAGCAATACCCTGTAATAAGAATTTCCTATTGTAGAAGTATTACACCCTGTATGAACTAACACACTATGGGATTTAAAAACATGATATAATATATGCAGCAAATAATATGCAGGAAATTTTTTCTTCTACTTTTATACATGAAATAAATGTAGTTAATAAATTTTCCTTTGAAATTCTTTTCCTTGAGGGCAGGAGGGGAAGACAAGGGACATGTATTCCATTATTTACACTTTCTTGCATGTACTTTTCATATAAAACTACCTTCTGGAAAAGTAGAGGTGAAGAGATAATCTTTTACTGAATGAAACTGAGGTCACCTGCTCTGCCTCTGTCTGCTCTTGAATAAATCACATCTTTCTTTTATATAATGCTGTGGAAGCTGCTTCCCTTGGTTTTGAAGGTATTTACCACTGATCCTTTCTAATTCATCTGAGAAGGTTGCTGAACTGTAGTTTTCTAAACTCTAGTTTTCACTGCTGAGAAAAGACAAGGCAAGCTTTCCTAGAAGTTTGGAAGAATTGTGACAAAATGCTCCTCAGAGACCAAGCTTCCTTCCAGCACACCTTTGTTGAAATGAATGAACAGGTTTTGGGGATATGGAAGAGGAAAGTGGGGAAGGAAAGGGACATTTTACTGATTTTTTGGCTGTCAGAATGATGAGTTCTGTATACTGAGGTGAATATCGAAAAAAACACATACCATAAAACGAACGTAATAACTCCAAAACATTTACATTCACAAGCCAATTGTCTATAGTTACCTGTTTCAGTTAATGAGATATACCTCAGAGCGGGTATGTTTTTCTACATACTAGCTTATATTTATCCAGTGATTTCAGTCTATCGATTTCAAAGGGAGAGAAGTAATGCAAGGTGAAAGTCAAGAAAATTGAACAGAACAGCGAGCTAAAAGTTAAGAAAAGTCCCCACACCCTATATTAAAAAACTGGTCTGAAGACAAGAGTGGGAAACTCCCTAAAAATGTTTGATCGTATTTTTCCATGCTATAATCCCACCTTTGGGAAACTATTTCATGCTGCATTACAAATTCCAAACATATAATTTTGATACTTTGAAATCTGTTGTTTATTATGCTTGTTTTTTGAAAAAAATAAAAAAAGATTACTTTATTTTAGTTTATGCTGTTGCGCTGTTTTTGCATTGAATGCACCTAGGAGAAGGGCAAACACAGAGGTTTCTCTCTATGAGAACTTCTTCTGGGAGTTGATGGGACCAATTGAAGGTGGTTTCGGTTATTGACAGTCTGGGAAATCAGTTGAAGAAGTTAGTTCGATCTGTGACTCACATTTTGAAGCAAGTAAACTCCGGAAAAAAACTCTTTTGTTTCTGGCTTTTCACCAGGTAACATCTTCCCGGCCTGCCCCCCACCAAAACGCACTCCACCCATCCCTCCGTGCACTTTCCTCCAGTGCAGCCTGGACCGGGCGGGGGTGGGCTTGGGAAGCTGCTGCGCGGCCCTCTCTCCCCCCTCCCACCCGCGTTCTCAGCCAGGAACCCTGATATCCAGGTGGAGGAGAGGCCCCTTGCTAAGATCCTAAGATCCTAGCCCTCCGTCTCCCGCCAGTGTAGCCACGGCTCGGCGGGGCCTTGCCTTGCCACCGGCTCGGAGCAGCTGTGGGGCTACCAAACCCGCCCAGCCACCCATGCAGCCTGGGGAGGGGAAGAAGCAGCTGGGCTCCATTTTGGCGGAGCCCCCTCTATGCATTTGCTTGCTGGACTTCACAGTTTTGTCTACTTCCCCCGCAGCGCGACCTGCGCGGCCTCAGATCCTCGTAAGGCTCCAGCGTGGCCTGGGCCAGCCTCCTACATATTCTGTGTGAAATTTTAACCCTTCCAATGCTTGGATAAGATTTACAGACCTCCTATCTTCCCTTTAGCAAGAGAAAATAAAGCAAAAAGTATACACTAAAGTTAGTGAAGTAACAGCCAAGTGTCCATATGGGAAGCGTTTGAGGAGACGCTGTGAAAGTTGGCTGAAAAACCTTTTTTGTAAGCTATGGGGTGGACTGTACTGCACTGAAGATTCCTAGAAATCGTGGAGAAAACATGGAGGGGTTGAAGTGTTTGAGAAAAAGATCTTTTACCCCAAGGGAGAAGACCTCTGTTCCTGAGAATAAAGTATGAACAGAGGAACTTGAGGAAAGAGAGATGAAGGAAACTTTTGTCTTTGAACAGCTTATCCGTAAAAGTAATACCCCATGAGTTTGACATGGCCCATAAACACAGCTCCGGGAAGGCAATGAAAATGGGAGGAGTTTCACAATTTTGCAGATTTCTTGGGCAGCTGATACTCGTGAAAGTGAAGACACAAGAGAACTTTATTTTTCTCTTAGAAAAGATCCCTATGGCCAAACAAGAAGAAACTCTTCTCCCTGAAGTGAACTGAAACGATTAAGTGAAGGACTGACTGAAGTGTCTTTGTATGTTGTTGTTAAGAAAGTGTGGGAGGTGGGGGGGGGAGGAGGGAGTTGTCTGAAAATCTTATCCTGAAGTTCTTATTTTCTCTGTGTTGTTAATAAAGTTTTTCTTCATACCCTTTTAAGTTTTAAGCCCGCCTTGGTTTTGCTCCTAATCCTGTCTCACAACAGAAATTGAGTATATTAAAATTGGCAAACCTAAACTAAACCATGACTTTTTTAAAGTGAAAGAAGAATCTGTTACTTCTACTGAAGACTCATCAGAAAACCACTAGTTATAGAAAAGAAAATTTAAAAGAAAATATTAAAATAAACGCTTTGTATATTTGCAGACTGTTTTGGGTTTTATTAAGCCAGTTAAAATGTAATCAAAGTATTTGGAATTAGTGGCTTCAAACATAATTGTAAAATTGAGGCATTTAAAAGTTAAAACTAAAAAGTTACATATTCTGCCAAGTCTGTGTGTGGCCTTATCTGATTCAGAGAAATGTCCTGTTCATGCCTTGTACTAAATCGCCCTCCTCATGTGGTTTTTTAATACCTGTAAGGAGTGGGGTATTTTTTACTTACCAGCCTATGATTCCTCATTTAGCTTGTATAGAAGTGCCAATCAGTGCTGGATCTAGTAACACTGACTTTGGTGTCTGTTCCTCTCCCAATTAGAACAACAGGGAGAGCGACAATTAAGGACAGTAGCCAGGCTGGGACCTAAAAATTAGCTTCCCTGTAGCCCCTCTTGTTATCTCTGTCACTTACAGTGGGTACAGGCTACACATCTGCTCACCATCAGTTATAATCAAAGTTCATCATGTCCAGAGACAGCATCCTCCAGAATGGAGAACAAAATTTGCCTGCTACCAGCACCCTTTGTTTTTTCCATATGTGTAGGACAGCATTACCTAGGATTAGCCAACAATTACATTTTCTGAACTGATCAATTTAGTCAAACTACTATGCAAAGTACAGTAATTTCACAAGTATAAGGCACACCCTTTTGACTAAAATTTTGGTCCGAACCCTGAAGTGCACCTTATAGTCCGGTGCACCTTATACATGGACAAAGTTCGGAAATTTACCAACCCGGAAGTGCGAGCCTGCAACAACCCTGAGCCGAGCCCACCCAGCCCTGGCAGCAGTGCCAAGCTGGTGGTGGCAGGGTGGCAGGTGTTGGCAGGGCAACGCTGGGCCAAGGCGAGCCCGGTGGGGCAGTAGCCTCAGGCCGGGGCGAGCCTGGCGGTGGCAGGCCAGCACTGGGCCAAGTCAAACCCGGCAGGGCAGCAGCGCCGGTGGCGGTGGGGCAGCCGCATCGACCCAGCGCTGCAAGCCCGGTCGGCGGCAGCGGAGCAGCAGCGTCAAGCCAGGGCCGAGCCCAGCCCCAAGCCAAACCAGTAAACCCTGTGATTGTGTGATTCCATTATTAATTTGTTACTTTGTTGCTCGCTGCACGGCTCCTCGCTGCAAAAATAAAAGTGCGCCTTATAGTCTGGTGCACCTTATATATGGACAAAGTTCAGAAATTTGCTGACACCCGGAAGTGCGCTTTATAATCCAGTGCATTTTATAGTCGTAAAATTACTGTAAATTGATCCTCCCAGACAAAGGGATCTGCGGGGAGGTCATAGTAGAAGTTTCATTGGTTTTGTCCCTTTATCTGAGTTTTGTTAGAGTCTTAATACTCCTCTCATTTACAGGAATGCCTTGGGCACAGAAAAGCTGACTCAGAAACAATACATCACCTTTCCTTCCGTGGTGCAGCCCCTTATGAAAGCTCCTACGACTCTTCAGGGTGTGCCTGAAAAATAGGAGAAAGAAGCAGGAGGTGAGCAGGACGGAATGACAGAAGCCTATGTATATACTAAAGTGCCACTCATTAAAGTGAATTCCCAGGAAATATAGCTCCTACACACATGAAAGCATCCAGAAATAATGACAATCACCTCAGCAACAACAGAGAAGCAAGTTGCCTTCCTGCACTGGCATTCAGAACTGCCTGTCAGAACCATTGCATGAACCGTGCACACAGCACACATGAAGCAACCTTGCCTTGGACCTTGTGGCTGATATGTGCGGGTACAATTATGTTGAACTCTGGATTTCATTCTCCACGGGGCAGAGTGAGAAGGATGAGAGAAAATGAATCAGGGTAGGAAAAGAAGGCTGAGTTCTTGAGATTATGCCCTGTGAACTTGCACATCTTCCTGCTGGTCATTACTTAAATGGATGGGGTGATACACATCATCTAGACCATTTCATGTGACCAGGTTGCAGTAGCAAGCTAAAAGTTGCTTTTACCACCACTGTTGAAATAGACAATTTTGCACTTGGAGATTAACAACCCTTGGATGTTTTGGTCGTGTTTATCCAAATGCCTGCTTATTAATTAACTTAGTGGGAAGATCTACAGTGAGACATTGCCAGGTCTACCATGGCCTCAGAAAAATGCTTAAGGAGAAGTTCCTCAATGAAGGGCGCACAATCTTCCTGGAAGGTGTGCAGTTGTCAATGAAATTGCTATGATTCATGTAAAAAAAAAGTGAGAGTCTAATTTTCATGCCTGTTCCTCTTTTGCATTTTTCCCTTTTCCCAATGAGCTTGTTCCAGTTACTGCCAGCATTAAAGCATGGTTTTTCAGTTCATCATCCTGGGCACCAGCAGGTACAAGAACAGTTCACAACCTGAACATGAAACCTCCTGTCTCCTGCTACTTTTCTTTCACAGTTAAGTAGGAAAGAGTGGTTAGCTACAGATGGGGAATGAGAGGGTGTTGCCATCTTACCCATGCTCTGAGCTGGCAAGACATGGACACATGGCCCATCTTAAGATTTTGTGCAAATTTTGAGTTCCCATTATCAGATACATGTTTCAGGACTAATGTACAAACAATACACAGTAAATTCACGAATACAAGCCGCACTGAGTATAAGCCGCATCTCTGGGTATTGGCAAATATTTCGTTCTTTGTCCATAAATAAGCCGCACCTGAATATAAGCCGCTCTGTCGTTCGCAGCGAGGATCCGCGTGCAACAAAGTTGCCAAATACTAACAGAACCGCGGCATGGTGGGGGGTTTACTGGCTCAACTAAGGCTGTGCAGGCTCGGCCCGCTAGGGGCTGCTGACAGGGCCAGGTGGCCCAACTCGGCGCTGCCGCTCGGGGCTGGTCGCCGCCTCTGGGCTCGCTCGACCAGGCCCTGCTCCCACCGCGGCGCCTGCCAGGCAGGGAGAGAGCACCCCGCTCCCGCCGCAGCACCGACCGGGCATGGAGAGAGCGCCCCGCTCCCACCGTGGCACCGGTCGGGCACAGAGAGAGTGCCCCGCTCACGGTGTGGCGCCGGTCGGGCATGGAGCACCCTCTGCTCCCGCCACGGTGGTGGAGGGCGGGGGCAGAGCCCCCCCCCCTCCTCCCTGAGCCGTGGTAATGGTGGCACGGGCTCCTCCCCTCCTCCCTGAGCCGTGGTAATGGCGGTGCGGGGTCCCCGTTGGCTCCCCGAGCCACGGCAATGGAGGCGTGAGCTCCCCGCCACCTCCCCGAGCTGCGGCAATGGCAGCGTGGGCTTCCCCCCCTCCTCCCTGGGCTGCGGTAATGGTGGCGTGGGGTCCCCGTCTCCTCCCTGAACCACGGCAATGGCGGCGCGGGGTCCCCCCATCTCTCCCCCGGGCTGCAGCAGAGGAGGGAAGAAGAGAGCTCTCCCGCCTCTCTCCCCGCCCCCCGTGCGGCCTGCAGGGATCCAGGGCAACAGAGTAACACTTTGTAACAATCACAAAATGCCGGCTTTTACTGGCAGGTGCTTGGCTCGGCGCCCTGGCTGGCACGTCTGGGGTTGTAAATGTCAGAAAATTATTCACATATTAGCCACCCCCGAGTATTAGCCGCACTTCCGGGTTTCCACCAAAATTTTTGTCAAATTGCTGCAGCTTGTATTAGTGAAATTACTGTAAGTTAAAAGATCATTCAGGATAGTCCTTGTATGCAACTTCTGGCTAAATCTGGCATGAAAAGAGATTGACAATTTAATTTACCTTTATGTTTTCTTTTGTTTTGAACCCAGTCTTAAATACATTATGGGTAATTTCTGTTGCAGAATAGCTGAACATTTCCAGTTTCCTGTGATCCATCCTTTCTCTCATCACTATACAAATAAAGGTCCATCATTTGATTAGGTGTTTCCCAACCTATGCTACCAAAAGTAGTGATAATAACTGGAAATAACTGAAAATAACTGGAGACTTTGAGTTAAAAGATTAGTGGAAACAAACCATAATGCAAAGTATCAATGGAATTTTGAACATAAATTTTATTTTACACATAGCAACTGGAACTGCTTTAGTGGAGGGAATTATTTTGAATAGTGTCCTGGAGTGACTTTATGATGCTGAATTGTATCGCCATTCATCTCTTTAGCCCAGAAATAAATTCTGCACCTTTAAGACTGGTTCCAAAAGTGAAAGCAGAGAGAAAAAGAGCTCAATTTGTTTTCAGAAACTGCATTTTTTCTCGCAGACTGACTTGTTGCAGCACTTGTTGCAGCGGGACAGAGCTCTCCTTTAGTCTTTAGTTTTCTTTTTTTTTTTTGTAGTTGTGGCTTTTCTTTTTCTTGGCACTGATCAGCCCTGCTCTGGACTGAAAACCCAGAAAAACAGTGGGAGCTCACACCTGTGGCCCACCAGGGCCCAGGACGCAGCATTTCCCAGTGCAGGAAGGACTGATAGAGACTGAGCAAGCTGAGCTACACCCCACGAAAAGGACTTTCTGAATTTACCATCTCTTCATAAAAGCAAGAGGTTTTATTGTTTAATATTATTAATTTTTATAATTGTGAATACTTTACTTGTTGAATATACAGGTTTTTTTCCACTTTTCTCCAAGGAAATCTTTTCCCAAACCAACAGGGGTTGGAGTCTCTTGAATCTGCTTTCTAAAGGGACGTCTTTGCAATTTATCTCCCAAATTTGACCTAAACCAGAACAGATAGTTAAGACTTAGCAGTCCCCAGAGCACCAGGACAATAGGGTCTTCACCACCCACTGTGTCTGAGTGTCAGTCCAGCTATTTATGCTTGAAGACAGGACAAAGTAATTTTTCAAAATCACAATGGAAACATAGACAAACTTTGCTCTTCTGTCTGTATATTAGAAGAAAATACTTCTTTGATTTTTATCTGAAACTTCAGAAACAGGTTTAATCTGACTCTGCATCTTGAAGTTGTCTCTCTGATGAAGCGGAATTTGCTGCCTCCAGAGACAGGGATGTGTGGGAGAAAGAAGGAATGTTCTGTAGCTGTCCTCATGGACTTTCAGTGGTGAATCCAGGATAGGAAGTGTATTAATTCTAAACAAAAGTAATAGAAAGGTAAATACAAAAATGAACATAGACTTTCCTCTGAATTCTAATGTCTTTTATCCTTGGGGTTTTACTTCCATTACAGATAGTAGCAAAGATCAAGGGCATTTTATTTTATGGGCAAGTCTAATTGGAAAGAATTTGACAAAAGTGAATATCAGCTAAAGAATTTAAAATTGAAGTGAGGTATGCAGTGGAAGTGTCAGATCCTTTAGGATTCTTCCCACACTTGTCTTGAACCTTCAAGGAACCTCTTGTGTCTTTTAAACCCAAATCTACTCTTTCCTCTAATCCTCCTAAGTCCTCCTAACCCTTCCTCTGCACATTCTGCTTTTGATATTCTGTCTTTGAGAGTATCTTCTCCCCTTCCGAGCATGCTTTTTTGGAGGTACAAAATGCTGCCCATTATCTGTCTGGACCACCAAGAAAAGATGGAGAGAATCCTCCCCATTGGTTATTTTAGCTGCCCCCTTCTGAAGTTCACTTTGTGTATTTTCACTGCCTTTTCCAGTAGGGAAGACTCAGACAGATGGAAAATACTGGCTTTTTAATAAGGAATATGTGAATGTGGCAAACCAAATCTCACCTCAGAGTAACTGAGTGACATCCAAGGAGATTTTAAAGAAAATCTTCATCAATGAAAATTAAAACAGGATAGTTTACCCATTTTCTAGATTTAAGATTTTTTTTTTACGTATGTTTTTCTTCATTGACTATTGAATGGATGCATCTCAAGTTAGAAAAGAAATAAATAAGACACTTTGGCCATACAGATGAAGTAGACAATGGACAAGAGAGAGACATGAGATGAGACTAGTTTCAAATTTCTTTCTTAGCTGGTTGTCTAAAGAGACAAAGTTTATGTTTTCAGTTTATGTTTTGGGTTAAGAGGTATGTACTCATATCTGCACCTGTACATCTGTGTGTCCTCCTTGCTAGTATTCTTTCAGTGAAATTCCAGAATGCATTGTCTGAAGCTATTATATGCCTACAAGGTTTATGAGAAAAGTTTATTAAGTTCTGCTAGGCCAAGTACAAAGTCATGCCCTTGAGTCAAGGCAATCCCAAGCACAAATTACAGACTGGCAGGAGAATGGATTAAGAGCCCACTAAGAAAAAGGACTTGGGAGTATTAGTGGGTGAGAAACTCAACATATGAACTTGCAGATAAGAAAACCTCTGTCCTTGGCTGCAGCCAAAGAAGTGCGACCTAAGTAGGTTGAGGGAAGGGTTTCTGCCCTTCTACTACTTTCTCCTGAAATCCCACTGGCTGCATTCTTGGGGCCCTCAGATTAAGAATGACAACATCACCTAATTGGATCAGGTCCAGAGCAGGTAATGAGGGCTGGAGCAGCTCTGCCATGAGAAGAGGCTGACAGGGGTTGTTCAGCCTGGGAAGAGAAGGTTCTGGAGAGACCTCAGAGTACCTTTCAGTAACTAACAGTGCTATAAGACAGCTGAAGAGCGACCCTTGACAAGGGCATGGAGAGATAGGATAAGCGGGAATGTTTTCAAACTAAAAGAGGGCAAGGTGTTACATGTCTCCTTTCTGAGAGGGTGGTGAAGCAATGGCACAGATTGCTCAGAAAAACTGTGGATGCTTTTTTTGGCTTGCAAAGCAGGATGTAGCCAAAAGTATATATTCTAACAACATCTATTAAAACCAGGTGGAGCAGCAATCTTTATCTTTCCCACAACCCATCCTTCCTCCAGGGAGAGATCTTCTGTTAATGGGCTATTGAGTCCCACTGCATGACTGATAAAATTACATCATCCTGTTGTGAGATGCTCCACCCAGGAGGAGGAGCCAAGCGTTTCCTACCTAGATAAAATCTGAGATTTGGGACATCAGAGCAGCTTTTTTCCACTGGATTCCAGAGGAAAACCGGATCCTTCTACATCATCACTGCGCCTACAGAGGAGAACTGCACCCTTCTACAGGACCCCTGCTTCAACTGAACCACATCTGTCACTCCAGGAGGACTGCAACCACCATTTAATCGGACTGCTACCAACACTCTGACTGGTGGGGTGTCAGGTTGCATTCTGAGTCTGTCAGTGGTTTGGGTTTGGTTTTTTTTGTAATACTGTATTTCTATTTTAATTTTTCCTAGTAAAGAACTTTTATTCCTATTTCCATATCTTTGTCTGAGAGCTCCTTAGTTTCAAAATTATTATAATTTGCAGGGAGGGGGTTTACATTGTCCATTTCCAGAAACGTTTCTTCCTTTCTTAAGAAACACCTGTCTTTTAAACCAAGACAATGCCTCGTCCCTGGATTCAAGGCCAAGTTGGAAGAGGTTATAGGCAACCTGGTCTAATGAGAAATGTCCCTCTTTATGGCATAGAGGTCACAGTGGGTGGGTGATCTTTAGTGTGTTTTCCAATCCAGACTGTCCTATGATTCTATGATTCTTTAAAATGAAGTGTTGCCATCTGCTTGCCTTGCTGTGACTCTGTTCCCAGATGGGTTCTGGTGGGTCCCAGAACCAGTGACCACTTTTCTAACTATGCAAACCAGTTTTTGCTTTCATGATAAACAGATTGTTTGATGAGTAAGGTCCTGCAAACATATCTACCAAAACACAGTCTGCACACAGGATGGGTACCAGCTTCCTCTCCCTGCTGAGAGAAAATATCTGCATGCTCTGTAGTTAAAATCAATAATATAAAAGCAATTTGGTGTTACCCTGAGTAAAAAGGTCCATAATACTGAAAAATACAGAGTTTTTTCTGGGTACATAGAGATTTTACGATTATGTTGAGTTCCTATAATTGTGTTAGAGATGATATGAAATTTCAAGATATCACAGAATAGTATCTACTGGATAAAAACTGAAAGGAGTTACATTAAAAGTAATGAGTTGGAAATGAAGCTGGTTACAGAAATTTACAAACTCTAAAGGTACAGCATGTGTAAATGAAGGACCTAAACCATGTTTCTGTATACTGCCTGGACTTGCTTAATCAAAAAGATTAATGTGAAACAAAGGCACTTTCAAGAAAATCATGTAAGCTACAAGCAAAAAAATTGCAAATCATATATTTAACTTAATCTTTATATTTGCAAGTAAGAGTGAAATATTTCAAAATCATCTGTATAATGACAAGTAACTGCATAAAGAGAAGCATCTGTATAAAGAGAAGCAAAGAACTTCAGCGGCCACACCTAGGGGTTTGTGATATTACAGCATCTCTAAAACATGCAATGCCATATCACTGCAGATGAGGGAATGTGTCCCCAGGGAATGCTATCTTTCTAGACAGTAGGGCACAAAGCAGTGTGAGTTTGCTCTTACAAGTGTCTCTTAGAGGAGTGAAAAATTATAGTGTTTTTGACTTCAAAAGTATCTCTTCTGCAGCTTTTCTTTCAAAAAGGATGGGGAAGGAATGGGCTACCAGTTTTGTGGGAAAGTTATTGAATCAAGCAGTTGAAATTTTGATACCACCAAATAAGTAGACTAGATCTCCAGTCACCATGACTCTCCTGCACATGAGACAACCCTGTGAAAAATATTTCCAAAGGAAATGTCAAAGAAATGTTATGGGGTCAGAGAGACTACCTGGAGAATTTTGCCAGGTCAGGAGTAATTTACTTACATGCAAAATGATTCTTTAAATGTATCTGAGGGTAGAGGATCTTCATTTTACTTTCAAAACAAATAACTGACTCAGGTGGAAGTTGTATTGACTGTCTGCAAATCTGTGGTCAAGAGACTCTCTTAAGACATTACTTTTCCTGATGCAAGAAATTTGTAACATTTGACAGATCCATGGTCTGGATAAAGAATGTTATGTTTGGATAAAGAATCGTACTTTTTAAAATGTATTTTTCTTGCAATTTAGGAGTATGATTCAAAATTGGGAAAAAACATGAGGAAATTATTATTAATTCATCTACCAGAAGTTATATTTTACCTCAGACAAGCAAGATGCAGTGACAGTTTTAATACAGAGTTTATCCTGTATGTTGATATATGGCATTGTCGTGGTTTGAAAGACAGGTGTTTTTTAAGAAAGGCAGGAACCTTTCTTGAAATGGACAATGTAAACCCCCTCTGTCACAATCTGCTCAATCTGAGCAGGAGTTGTGATGGTTTACTCAAAGGGTGCGAAAGACAAACAGCAATAGACTCAAGTTTTCTTCTGCAGCAAGCAACAATGCACTTTATTGAGTGCAAACAACTTAGTTTATAATAGAGGAGAAAGAAAGTATAGGGCAAACGGAGTAAAAAGGGGGAGAGAGAGAGAGATAGAGAATAGACAGGGAATAGCTACCAACAGATGGGACGTCGTCCTCGGGTCATCTGTCAATGTGTTCCATCCATGGGGAAAAAGATCTCTCAGAGCCTCTTCAGAAAGTAATCATTTTATAATTCTTATTCAAGGCAAGTGACCTCTGGCCAAAAGGTGGAAAGATTCATGGACTATTGTGTGGCGTGTTGCTCTGGGAAGCAGGTGCAGAAAGTAGGGCTCTTCCAACCCCATACCTGCTCAAATGCAGTGTACTGTGACAGTACAGCACACACCTGTACACAGTCCCTTGGCAAGTATCCACCTCGATCTGGGCGGCAACTCCTGTCCTCAGGGAGCGGTGTGGTCTCAGGGTCTCCAGTCATTTCGATGGTCATGAGGCAGATCAGGGAATCTTTGGACCGACCCTTACACCCTCCCTGAAAATTATAATAATTTTGAAACTAAGGAGCTCTCAGACAAAGATATGGAAATAGGAATAAAAGTTCTTTACTAGGAAAAATTAAAATAGAAATACAGTATTACAAAAAAAAACCAAACCCAAACCACTGACAGACTCAGAATGCAACCTGACACCCCACCAGTCAGAGTGTTGGTAGCAGTCCGATTAAATGGTGGTTGCAGTCCTCCTGGAGTGACAGATGTGGTTCAGTTGAAGCAGGGGTCCTGTAGAAGGGTGCAGTACTCCTCTGCAGGCTCAGTGATGATGTAGAAGGATCCAGTTTTCCTCTGGAATCCAGTGGAAAAAAACTGCTCTGATGTCCCAAATCTCAGATTTTATCTAGGTAGGAAATGCTTGGCTCCTCCTCCTGGGTGGAGCATCTCACAACGGGATGATGCTAGAAGATGTGCAGGGACAGCGCTGAAGTGATTTAAGGTTGTGAGCAGAGCAGCTGGAAAGGGTGTTACTGTTTTATTTTGCTCCTCTCAGAAAAACTCAACCCCTTTTGAAGAGAGGGGCGTCCTCACGGATGGTACTCAGAAATGTCCTGGTATTTAAAGTGAAAACCGATAGTGCTGCTCCACTGTGACCAAGTGTGGGGATGAAACCTCATTCCCAGGTGCTGTGTGAGTGCAGGGTCCCAGCTCCAGCAGCTCTTCCCAGCCCTCTGGAGCTGTGTGTGCAATGCTGGTAGTGACACTAGTGTCCCTGTATTCCACAGGACTGTCAGAGCCAGTGGGATTTCTAATATGGTCTAGTTGAATTAACCTTGTTCATTAACAAAAGCTGAATTAAGATGTTCTTAAGAGTGTTTCACATGTGTAGCTATTCCTAAACCAATGAAGTTGCAGTTGTTTTTGATATGTGTGAAAAGGGTGTAGAAAAGGGCATTCTGCTCTGTGTCTACCTCCTCCCACCATCCTGAAGGAATTTCATTTTAAATCCAGAACTGTCTGGATGTGATGTGTGGCAGGTGCAAAGCAAGTTGTAGAGCTAAAGTTTTTGCAGGAGCTGTTGGTGTGTGATTTTTCCCTTCTCAAAAGTCTGTGCTTTGGTTTTTCCTTTTCTTTAACCCGTATAAGTTAAGAAGAGATGTACGTTTTAGTAAAGTAAGATGACCAGGAAAAGATCTGGGGGGCAGAGGTCAGAAATAGGATGTTTGGGCCTGGGAGAGGATGTAGTGTCTGTGTAAAAGTAGAGAAGTTTCATCGAGATATGCAAACATAGATGGGAAAACAGGAGAAGTAATTAAATCAAGACCCTCAAATGCGAGTTGGTCAACTCAGGCATGTGAATTGTATGCAGCTTTACGAGCATTAAAAGGATTAAAAGGAAAGAGAGGAACAATATTTACAGATTCAAAACATGCCTTCGGGGTGGTACATACTTTTGGGAAAATTTGGGAAGAAAGAGGACTAATAAATAATCAGGGATGGGGACTGGTCCATGGAGAAATAATAAAAGAAATCCTAGAGGCTGTCCGAAAACCAGAAGCAATCGCGGTCGTGCATGTGAAGAGACATCAAACAGGAATACAATTTCAAATTAGAGGAAACAATTTAGCAGATAAGGAAGCAAAAAGTGCAGCACTACTAACGATAAGTACCCCAGAATTTGGGATTCGGGATATCCCCCTTGTCCCTCCCAAAAAGAGATTGAAGAATACAAAAAGATAGGAGGTATATTAGAAGAAGGTAAGTGGAAATTACCAGATGGGAAGGAATTACTATCTAAGGATTATACCAGAAAAATTTTAAAGAGACTACATTTGCAAACACATTGGGGATCACAGGCTCTGGCAGAACAATTTCTGAGATTCTTCAGGTGTAAAGGGATTTATGAATTAGCTAAACAGGAAGTGCAGGGGTGCCTGATATGCAAAAAGGTTAACAAAGCTAGGACATGACAGGTAATTTGGGGTAGTCGCCCTATGGCCTATCGTCCATTTGAAAGAATCCAAGTGGATTTCACTGAATTACCAAAGGTTGGGAGGTATAAATTCTTGTTAGTACTAGTAGACCAATTAACTCATTGGGTAGAAGCTTACCCATGCTCAAGAGCTACAGCCCAGACAGTATCTAAATTTCTTCAGGAAGAAATCATCCCCCAGTATGGTATAATCAACTATATAGACTCAGACCAAGGAACGCTTTTTACCTCAAAGGTTATTAAACAACTGGCTGAAGCCCTAGGAATTCGGTGGCAATATCATACATCATGGCATCCCCAGAATTCTGTACAAGTTGAAACAGAGAATTGTCACACAAAATGCTTTTTTGGGGTTCGCCATACACAAAATACAGCCAAAAAAAAAAAAAAAAAAAAAAAAAATCCTCATTAAAACCTGGAAAGAAGTTTCTCTCTCTCTTCTCTGGGAAGGTTTTTTTTGTCCTTTTAATCACAATCACAGCAGTCCAGACAGCAGAAAAAGGCTGGACACACGCCTCCAGAGTGAAAAGATAGAGACAACCGAGGAAACACCCAAGTGGAAAGTGCCTTCCTCCTCTGGACATCTCAAGATAAAATTGTGCTGAACAAGCCGATGAGCAACCTAGATCAAATACGGTGTATAGCTTCCGGGTACTGGTGTTTCCTTTTGTTCATTTCAGGTGCCAGATCTGTCGTGGGGTTTGGGTTACACATTGTCTACGGGGGGGTCCAACCTGGAGAGCTCTGTACTAAGTGTTTTGAGAAAGAGCTGTCTCTGACTGACCGAATTCTAGTACTTGCCACTGAATTGGATATCATTGAACTAGATTCTGTAGAGCAGTTTCTCTTATACCAACACGGGATTAGTGGGAAACTAAATTGCAGAACTGAAATTTTAAGAGTGCCGGTGAACAAATAAGGTACTTTGTTAGACAGACGCAAGTGGGAAGTCCTTAAGAGGCAATATGCAACTCGGACTTTGCGTTGGTCCCCTGAAGAATACCTTTGCTGCCAAGAATATGGTTTCCCTTGCCGCTAGCAGCAAACTAGTGGGCGTAGGCAGAGACAGAGAGGTACACCTGTGGGGAATCCTGGTGATCCTGAGCCTAGTCATGTTCCCACCGATTAACGCATACCCAAGGAACTCTGTAAGCCCTGCGGCACAAAGCCGTAACAATGAGTGTGGGGAATGCCCACTAATTAGCACCCCCGACTCACTCTGTCCTTGCCAACTGCACCCATAAAGGAAAGGAGGAGCACTGTACCTTTAACAGCACTCAGTATGTGAAGTGTAAATGGGGAAAGAAAATGGTATGTTATGATCTCAAGGCAAGACATGGGAAAGGGCAGTCAGAGACATTTGCTCACGATATCCAGAAGAGAAATGCCAATCAAACACCTCTTCCCACTTGTGGACAATGCAATCGCTCGGTGTGGGTAGGGGGAAAACAGAAGTCTGTATTTGTGGCTTATTTTCAGGTGAATGAGTTATGCTATGACACTACCCAATTAGGTATGTGTGTCATAGAAGGGAAAACATATTGGGTGGGCAAGAATCTTAAGTTTGAGAATGGGTTGATCTCAGACGGTAAACCAATCATCAATGACCTACTTGAAGAAAATGATGAACGGGTTTGTGCCCAATTCGATAACACTTTTTGTTTCTCCAGAAATAAGGAAGGCATGGATCCTGAAAGCAAAATAGAACAAATTGCCTTAGAAATGAAAAGACAGGAGTCAGAAATGAGAAAGAGGAGACTAGAACAGGAAAGATTAAGAACTTTAAGTGAGCAATATGATTTACTCGAAAAACAGTACGACAATTTTGGTCTGCCAAGATCGGACAAAAATTTGTTTATTGATTTGATGCAAGAAATTGCAACTGAATTAGGATTGTCCAACTGCTGGATTTGTGGAGGACTCAAGTCAGCAGAAAAATGGCCCTGGAAAGGTGAGAGTTTAACTCCAGAGCAGCTCCTAAGGTGGGACAAAACGCAAATCTGAAAGTCACTCCGAAGAACCGAGGGTTGGGTCTTAAATAAAAGAGTAATTGGGACAATTTGTGTCAGTCGGGAGGTAAAGAATATACAGAGGTGGTGGGATACACCCCGTGCATCTCCACCCTAGCAGTAAACTCAAACAACAAAAGCAAAACTTGGCAACCAGACACCCCTGTTGGATACTGGAGCCTAGAAAGAGGGAATAATTGTGAATGGAGTGACAAAATTGGGCTTTGTTGGAACAAAGGCTCTGGAGCTAACCCTTACCAATCACTAGGGGAATTAAGTACTTATTGGACCAAACCAGAAAGCACAGAGATCACCTGGAAAGCTCCAGATGGGATATACTGGGTATGTGGAAAGAAACCATACAGTGAATTACCACAAAGTGGAAGGGGTCATGTACATTGGGGATAATTCAACCTGTTTTCTTTACCTTGCCAAGATCTGATAGTGGAATGTTGGGGGCACCCCTCTATGAGACACTGAAAAGGGAAAAAAGAGAATTGAAAAATATACTCCCTGATGTGGGTGGTAGCCAAACTTGGGGAGGGGAAGAGCGGACAGCTGAGAGAATAATAGAGTATTATGGTCCTGCAACCTGGGCACAGGATGGGAGTTGGGGTTATCGGACTCCAGTGTACCTGCTAAATAGGCTAATAAGGCTACAGGCAGTGGTGGAAATTGTGTCCAATGACACTTCAGATGCTCTCGAATTATTGGCTAAACAGCACTCCCAGATGGGAGCTTTTGTATATCAAAATAGAATAGCCCTGGACTACTTGTTAGCCGAGGAAGGAGGGGTTTGTGGCAAGTTTAATGAATCTGAATGTTGTGTAGAAATTGATGACTATGGAGAAACTATAAGGGATCTTGCTATAGAGATAATAAGGGTGGCACATGTCCCTGTCCAGAAGTGGAATTCCATTCTCCAGGCATCTTTGTGGGAACAGTTATTCTCGGGAGCATGGTGGAAAAAGGTTGTGTTCTTTATCCTGTGCTCAGCATCTGGAGTCATCCTCCTACCATGCTTGATACCTTGTTTCATCAGATTAATACACTCAGTGGTGCAGGGCATGCAAATAGGTGCTATGCCCATGGACCCAGAACTTGCATCTGGGAGAGCGAATGGCAAGGCATCCAAATTGCTGAAACTGGGAGAACGGGAGGTAGATACTAGTGCAGTAGAGGCACTTGCAAAATTTGAAGAGCAAATGGGGAAAAATAAACGTCCTTACATAGATTATCGAGCAGAGTCAATAGAGGAATGGGATAGCAGTGATGAGTGTGAAGAAAACTGAGAGGGGAACACTAATTAATTTGGTTATATAGAAGGGGAGGGATTGTAATATATGTTATAATTCGTGTTTATATAAAAGGTTGTATGAAATAAAATAAAATAAAAAGAACCTCTTAAACACCAAGCACCCGGGGCCATAGACAACGGCCATAATTAGCATATCAACAGACCTAACCCAGTGATCTCCACAACGGACGGGAAGAGATCATCAATAAAATACCTGCCTAAGTACCAATCACCTCCGATGGCTCCCATAAGGGAGAAGACAGTACTTCATCACACATCAATATGGAGCAGACACAGCCTTCATCAGCATGCAGGAAGGACCTTTTGTCCAGGGCAGCACCAGAAAAAGGATTTAATCTAAATATGAGAATCTGCAGCAGAAACAAAGGAAACTCTTGCCTCAGACCAGGAAAAACTGTATAAAGCTGTACTTTACGAGATGGTAGTGCGTGAACACAGGGGGGTCTGATGCGGTAGAGGTCAGATCAGCGTGTGTGTCCACCCAGTGCCGACCCCGGGCTCGGCGTTGTCATGTTTTCGCTTGTGGCTTCCCAGGACCGTATTTTTGGTCACAAAATTAAAAGTTGCTGGTTTGCTATTTAATTCAACTTGATTTGATTATTGTCTATAACAGTAGGCTTCTTGAATTAAGTCTGGGGTCATTTTTGTGGGGAGGGGTCTTTGAAGGAGGAAGTAAGGCGAGTCTTCCTTGCCCTGAACTCTCAACCTTTTCTATTAATGACAATACAAATGGCTTTTGGGGCAACTCCAGTTTTACAAAGAATGAGTTTCTGGTTGCAATTGTTTGTGTTCTTTGGACCTACCTACTAGTTTCATTCTTTCCCATTGCAAGCACAGCTAAGCAAACATAAATTGATAGGCAATAAATTATTTAGGTTTCAGGTAACTGTCTCAAACCCATTTTTTTTTAAACTTAAATCCTAATTTCTTTAAGATTAGTGTTTCAGAAATCACTGACTATGACCCTTTCTTTTTGTAAAATCTCTTTAGCAGCAGTATTAGCCATTCTGGGAAACCCTAATGCAGACAACTGAACTGTTCTACAGCATATAAGTAAACAACAATTTTTTGCATAGCAAATTTCTAACTATGTATTTGAAAATGAAGACCAAATCTGAAAAATAGAGTTGTTGCTATCAGAAACTTTCCAATTGCGTACTCTTCCTGTGAAGTAAGTCGATACCAGTAAAGAGCCTCCTTTCAGCTTTTGCTACTAACATAAATTTGATAAAGGCATGTGAAGGTGTGCACCCTTAAGATTATTACCTTAACCTCATTACCCATGTTAGTTGGAGGCAAGAATTCTTCATATGCTGGTTACAAAATCTATTGGCTTGATTTTCACAGGGTGAGAGATGGTTATGTGTCTGCATTTTGGAGGTGAGCAGATGGTGCTCATCTAAATTCCCAACCTTATTCCAAAAGCTTATGAGGGACATGGGAAATGCCCTAAGAGCTACAATGAGCCCGCCTTTCCTCTGCACTCCTACTAATGGATGGGTAATGCTTTCCCACTTCTGCTGCTTTATTAAAGCAGCTCAGGCTCCTATGGGGAGCCTAATCCATCCCAGCCCTACTGGATACTCTCCAAGTGATCAGGAAGCCTGCAAGGAGCAGGAAGATCTGTACTGAAACATGCTGCAAGGTCACAGTTGCAACAGTGCCTTGTACCTCCAGCTACCATGTACCACCTAGCCGATAGTTCATTGGTTGCTCAGAGAATGGCTTATGCCTCTGTTGTGCAGCTGTCCCTTAGAGACTCTACCAGGTATTCAGCCAGATTTGATTACTCCCCTGCGGATAATCTGCTTTATGAAGTATCTTCTCAAAGAGCAAACTGTTAGCTGCTCCATGTCCTTGCATCCCAAACCCAACCATGCTAAGGAGCGATGAATTGACTGTGCTCAGGGAAAAGCAGACAGGACTAGCTGAAGCACATTTGTGTCACTGTATAGCTAGGAAGCGGCAAAAGGACACAGCAACACATCTCTTGCAAGCAACAAGAAAGAACAATTTATTGAAAAAGCTATGGCATTTATATAAAGGAGATTGCAAAAAACAAAGTAGAAATGACTCAATGGTCAAAGAAGACAACACCTCTTTGAAAACATGCTTCTGTGAAAAATATCACGTCTGTCACATATCCAGCAGGTGTTTAATCATTGTTATTAGTTCTTGTCCTTGGGCAACTTGAGAACAAGGCTGCCCTCTTGGTTCCCAGCAGTACCCTAACAACATGTCCCCCATTTCTGAAATATATTTTTAAAAAATATGTATCTCTGTTCCTCAGTAGGGCCCTTTGCTAGGGAGGACAAAGACGTGTAGGAGAAATGAGGATACTAGCCTGGGAAAGTTCTGAATTTGTTGACCTTCTTTGCAAGAAATCTATCACCAAAGCACTATTTCTAATACAATAAGAAAACCTGACATTGCTCTCCAAAACCAAAATCCATCATCATTATTAATAAATTTTTAACATTTTGGCAAAAAATAACCCATTAATTTCAAAGAAGCAGTTTTGATGTCTGATCAGTCCAACAAAAAAGTTCAATTCTGATTGCAAAGCGATTCAGCTTTCCAAAGCAGTCCTGACTTCAAAACAGTCCAGCTTGTAGAAAGATCATCCGGCTGTCAGGTCAGCAACAACAACTGAACTTTAACTGGAAGCAAGCCTATCCTGTCCAAAGCCTGCAAAAGCATGCAAAAAGAAAATTCATGATGTGATATATGTTATAATTCGTGTTTATATAAAAGGATTGTATGAAATAAAATAAAGTAGAAAGAACCTCTTAAACACCAAGCACCCGGGGCCATAGACAACGGCCGTAATTAGCATATCAACAGACCTAGCCCAGCGATCTCCACAACGGACTGGAAAAGGACCTGTTAAGTACCACATATCAGACAGCCGATCACCTCCACTGGTTCCCATAAGCACTCCCAAGGAAAATTACACATCAATGCAGAGCAGACACAACCTTCATCAACATGCAGGAAGGACCTTTGTCCAGGGCAGCACCAGAAAAAGGATTTAATCTAAATATGAGAATCTGCAGCAGAAACAAAGGAAATTCTCGCCTCAGGCCAGGAAAAACTGTATAAAGCTGGACTCTGAGATGGCAGGTTGTGAACACAGGGGGGTCTGATGCGGTAGAGGTCAGATCAGCGTGTGTGTCCACCCAGTGCCGACCCCGGCTCGGCGCTGTCGTGTTTTCGCTTGTGGCTTCCCAGGACCGTATTTTTGGTCACAAAAATAAAAATTGCTGTTTTGCTATTTAATTCAACTTGATTCAGTTATTATCTATAACAATCTGGTGACCCCGACATGATCCTGATTTGGGGTTCGGGGGAGACCCGCTTTCCGTCCAGGAGGCGCCTCGCTGATTTCAGCGACCTGGCGGGCTCGGGAAACTCCCCAGCACCATTCAGGAACCCGAAGTAAAACCAGAAGCCACAAACGAAAAGGGGGGAAACGGGCCCAGAGCTCTCGGATAACCGCGGCAACTTTTCACTCATAAAACTCGACGTGCACGAAGAATCCACGCAGGAAAAGGAACCGTAAGTATTGCGTGGTTGAGTGAGGTGTGACTGAGCGCGTGGGTGAGACGTGATTTATCACAAAGCGAGTGCGGACCCCAAGATCGCAGTTCCACCATCCCGCGAGGGACGTGGTCGGTTGAGGGGGAAGCGAATGTTACGTGTAAAAACTCTTTCTCATGTGTCAAGCCTAAAACTAAGGGTGTTTTGGGGGTCAGTCACGGGGGGGATCGGGAGGGAGGTACATTTCCTAGGATTTGGAAAACTGGTAAACCTCTCGATCGGGGGCTAGTTCAAGCCCAGGAAAAGGGAGCTCGCCTCCTTTCGAAAAGCTCCACGGAACGGTTCTCTGTGTGAGGTGAGTAGATTGGAAAAAAAAAAAAAAAAAAATTGAAATAAATAAAGTTTATACTGCAGTTCAATACTTCTCAGATTCGGAAGGTCCCAGCGTGAAACACGGAAAAAGGTATACTAAGTTAGCTTGAGATTTTTTTTATTCTTGTCTGCAAAGAAATGGGACAGAAAAAGAGCAAACTCCAGGGAAAAACCCTGGATAAACTGAAAAAGATAAAAAAAGGTAAGTTGCCCGAGATCCCACAAGACAGCCCACTGGGTTGGATGATAGAATATTGGGAAAGGAGCCCCGATAGAAGAAATAAATCTAAGCAAAACTTGATTCACTATTGCATGGAGATTTGGGGGGGGCAAGGAGATCAGGGAGCACGTAATTTGGCCTGTTTTTGGTATGTTTGAGAGATGGGTTTGCCTGGCTTTAATCAGCCACGTGAGCGAAAAATACCTTCAGGTAAGAGAGGAGAGAGATTATGCCAAATTATGGATGCACACCAGTACTGGGTTATATCCGGTCAAAACTTGCAAGGATGCTGCATCTCCAGGTAAGGTATGGGAACCCCTTGATAGTCTGCCACCTCCATACCTAAATCCCCCACCCCAACCTCTCCCTGCCTCAGCACCCCAACCTCTCCTGGCTCCGACACCTTTTCCCGCACCCACGGATTTCCTGTGCCAATCCGTGCCAGCTGAGGCAGCCCTGAGACTCCCACTCTCCCAGGAGCAGGCACCCGCGGCAGCACTCCCTCCCCCCTCTCCCCCTTCTCCCCCTCCTCCTCCTCCTCCCGAACACAAGGGAACAATCCCTGCCGCGGGGAAAATCGGGTCCCCACCAGCCAGCAGGACAAGGCACAAAATGAGGAAGGTATGTAATGACGATAGTGAGGAAGAAGAAGACAGACGTAAAATCCTCCCTTTGAGGGAGGTACCTACCGCCCTGGGAATTATTGGGTTTGTGCATGTACCAATAAATACTGGGGATGTAAGAGCCTTTAAGAGGGAAATGGGTAATCTGATGGATGACCCAATAGGGGTCGCTGACCACTTGGACGAATTTTTAGGGACCAGCATATACACATGTGATGATATTAATGCCATATTGAGGTCGTTGTTTAGTATTGAGGAACGAGAAATGATTAGGCAAGCAGCAATTCGGGATTGGGAGGGCAGAAACCCACTGGGAGGGCAAGGGGACCAGAGGTGGTCCAGCGTGAGACCGTCATGGAAAGCTCAGACGGAAGAAGGCAGGCTAAGAATGATAGAACTAAGAAACATGGTGATACAAGGCGTGCGGGAGGCGGTGCCAAAAGGGCAGAACTTGAGTAAAGCGCTGGGGGAATGTCAGAAGAAGGAGGAGTCCCCAGCTGAGTGGCTGGAGAGATTGAGAAAAAGTATCCGAATGTATTCAGGGACAGATCCTGACTCCCCTATAGAAGAAATCCTCCTGAAAACTCAGTTTGTTGCAAAATCGCGGGAGGATATACGGAGGAAGCTTGAGAAGATAGAGGGTTGCCAGGAGAAGGGGTTGCAGGAGTTATTAAAGGAGGCCCAGAGGATTTATATGAAAAGGGAAGTAGAGCAACAGAAGACAAACGCGAGAGTGTTAGTGGCCGCAGTGAGAGAAGCCCAGAAAGAGGAGCAAACCCAAGGCAACCCGAGACTGGCGCCGAATCAGCAGTCCCAGAAGAAGCGAAGCCCCGCCCAGAAGAAACAGGCAGCCGACCAGGGAGAAGCGCCCGAGTGCTTTTACTGCAAGAAAAGGGGGCATTTCAAAAGGGACTGTAAAAAGCGAATAAAAGATGAGAGGATGTTTCAGGAGGATTAGAGGTGTCAGGGGCTCTTTCACTTAGGGTCCAGAACATCCCGGGAGCCCCTGGTAAAGCTAAGAATAGGACCCCAGAAAATAATTTTGGCATTTTTAGTAGACTCTGGTGCAGAGCGTAGCACTGTTCAGTAGTTGCCTTCAGGATGTGTAAAAAGCAAAGAAACTGTGAAGGTTATTGGAGCAAAGGGGGAACCTTTTGAAGTGTCAGTCATTAAAGATGTTGACATAGAATCGGAAAATAGGTTTTGTTTAGGCAATCTGCTATTAGTAGAAGAAGCTGATTATAATTTATTGGGGAGGGATTTGATGGTATCATTAGAGATAAGCTTGATTGTGGAAGACTCCAGGCTTATGGTGCGTTTATTTAGATTAACGATAGAAGACGAAAAAAGGATTGATTCAAGGGTTTGGTACAAGCAAGGGGAGGCAGGGAAATCAGAAATGGAACCAATACATATAGAAATTGATAAACCAGAAGAGCCCATTAGAATCAAACAGTATCCCATCCCTATGGAAGGAAGAAAGGGGTTGAAACCTGTCATAGAGGACCTCCTAGACAAAGGAACTTTGGAACCTTGTATGTCCAGGCATAACACTCCTATCCTAGCAGTCCGGAAAGCTGATGGCAGTTACAGTTTAGTCCAAGATCTTAGAGTAGTAAACATGAGAACTAAGACCTTGTTTCCCACAGTCCCAAACCCATATACTCTATTAAATAACGTTTCTCCAGAAGACACCTGGTACAGTGTGATAGATTTAAAGGATGCATTTTGGTCTTGTCCTCTGGCTGAGGACAGTAGGGACTATTTTGCCTTTCAATGGGAGGACCCAGACACCAATCGTAAGCAACAATACAGATGGACCTCCTTGCCTCAGGGATTTGTGGACTCACCCAACCTGTTTGGTCAGGCCCTGGAACAGCTACTAAGCCAATTTGTGCCGGGAGAAGGGACTAAATTGCTACAATATGTAGACGATTTACTGGTGGCCGGTCAAAAGGAAGAGGACGTCAGGACAACCTCCATAAAGTTACTAAATTTTTTAGGAGAAAAAGGATTAAAGGTCTCTAAATCAAAGCTACAGTTTGTTGAACCAGAGGTTAAATATTTAGGGCATTGGTTAGTAAAGGGAAGGAAGAAACTGGACCCAGAAAGGATAGCAGGGATTACATCTTTACCCTCCCCACGGACAAAAAGGGAGGTAAGGCAATTATTGGGACTCCTGGGCTATTGCAGGCAGTGGATTGAGGGATACAGTGAAAAAGTAAAGTTCTTATATGAGAAATTGACTATGGATAAGGTAAAGCGGACAGAAAAAGATGAGGAGGAATTCGAAGAGGTGAAAAAAACTCTCCTAACTGCTCCCGTGTTAAACCTCCCAGATGTTAAAAGGTCATTTCAGTTGTTTGTGGATGTTAATAACCATACTGCCTATGGAGTTTTAACACAGGAATGGGCAGGAGCTAGGAAGCCGATGGGGTATGTGTCAAAGCTTCTGGACCCGGTAAGCAGGGGTTGGCCCACTTGCCTACAAGCGATTGTAGCAGCAGCACTGTTAGTAGAAGAAGCTAAGAAAGTAACATTTGGGGCCTCACTGGTGGTGTATACTCCAGATGATGTAAGGAGTGTACTGCAGCAAAAAGGGGACAAATGGCTCACGGATGCTAGGCTGTTAAAATATGAGGCTATACTAATAAATTCACATGATTTAGAACTACGGAAAACCACTGCAGTAAATCCAGCACAATTTTTGTATGGGGAAGCATCGGAGGGACCAACCCATAAGTGTGCTGAAATAGTAGAATTACAGACAAAAATCCGAACGGACTTAGAGGAAGAAGAACTCGAAGAGGGGGAAAAATGGTTTGTGGATGGTTCAGCAAGAGTGGTAGAGGGAAAAAGAAAATCAGGATATGCAATCATAGACGGGAAAACAGGAGAAGTAGTTGAATCAGGACCCTTAAATGCGAGTTGGACAGCTCAGGCATGTGAATTGTATGCAGTTTTACGAGCATTAAAAAGACTAAAAGGAAAGAGAGGAACAATATTTACAGATTCAAAATATGCCTTTGGGGTGGTACATACTTTTGGGAAAATTTGGGGAGAGAGAGGACTAATAAATACTCGGGGACGGGGACTGGTCCATGGAGAAATAATAAAAGAAATCCTAGAGGCTGTCCGAGAGCCAGAAGCAATTGAAGTCGTGTATGTGAAGGGACATCAAACAGGAATACAATTTCGGATCAGAGAAAACAATTTAGCAGATAAGGAAGCAAAAAGTGCAGCACTACTAACGATAAGTACCCCAGAATTTGGGGAAAACGGGACTCAGGGATATCCCCCTTGTCCCTCCCAAAAAGAGATTGAAGAATACAAAAAGATAGGAGGTATATTAGAAGAAGGTAAGTGGAAATTACCAGATGGGAGGGAATTAATATCTAAGGATTATACCAGAAAAATTCTAAAGAGACTACATTTGCAAACACATTGGGGATCATAGGCTCTGGCAGAACAATTTCTGAGATTCTTCGGGTGTAAAGGGATTTATGAATTAGCTGAACAGGAAGTGCAGGGGTGCCTGATATGCAAAAAGGTTAACAAAGCCAGGACACGACAGGTAATTTGGGGTAGTCGCCCTATGGCCTATCGTCCATTTGAAAGAATCCAAGTGGATTTCACTGAATTACCAAAGGTTGGGAGGTATAAATTCTTGTTAGTACTAGTAGACCAATTAACTCATTGGGTAGAAGCTTACCCAAGCTCAAGAGCTACAGCCCAGACAGTATCTAAATTCCTTCTGGAAGAAATCATCCCCTGGTATGGTATAATCAACTATATAGACTCAGACCAAGGAACACATTTCACCTCAAAGGTTATTAAACAATTGGCTGAAGCCCTTGGAATTCGGTGGGAATATCATACACCACGGCATCCCCAGAGTTCTGTACAAGTTGAGAGAATGAATCAGACTTTAAAGGCGCAATTATCAAAATTAATAATAGAAACAAAAATGTCCTGGCCAAAATGCCTCCCCTTAGCATTACTAAATATTAGGACAATGCCTCACTCTGAGACAGGGCTATCTCCTTTTGAAATGTTATATGGGATGCCGTATGATCATGGGATGCCAGTAGGACATCCAAAAATAGAAGATGGACAAATACAACCCTACCTAATAACAATAAATAAAAATTTGCAGGAATTGCGAAAACAGGGAATTGTCACACAAAATGCTCCTTTGGGGTTCGCCATACAAAAAATACAGCCGAGAGATCGGGCCCTCATTAAAACCTGGAAAGAGGTTTCTCTTTCTCCTCACTGGGAAGGTCCTTTTCTTGTCCTTTTAACCACAGACACAGCAGTCCGGATAGCAGAAAAAGGCTGGACACACGCCTCCAGAGTAAAGAGGATAGAGACAACTGAGGAAACACCCAAGTGGAAAGTGGCTTCCTCCCCTGGAGACCTCAAGAAAAAATTGCGCCGAACAAGCCGATAAGCAACCTAGATCAAATACGGTGTATAGCTTCCGGGTGCAGGTGTTTCCTTTTGTTCATTTCAGGTGCCAGATCTGTCGTGGGGTTTGGGTTACACATTGTCTACGGGGGGGTCCAACCTGGAGGGCTCTGTACTAAGTGTGTTTTGAGAAAGAGCTGTCTCTGACTGACCGAATTCTAGTACTTGCAACTGAATTGGATATTGTTGAACTAGATTCTGTAGAGCAGTTTCTTTTATACCAACACTGGATTAGTGAGAAACTAAATTGCAGAACTAAAATTTTAAGAGTGCCGGTGAACAAATAAGGCACCTTGTTGGACGGACACGATAAAATTATTGAGGTGAGATGTCTTTAAGAGGCAACATGCAGTTCGGACTTTGCTTTGGTCCCCTGAAGAATACCTCTGCTGCCAAGAATATGGTTTCCCTCGCCACTAGCAGCAAACTAGTGGGTGTAGGCAGAGGCAGAGAGGTACGCCTGTGGGGAATCCTGGTGAGCCTGAGCCTAGTCATGTTCCCACCGATTAACGCATACCCAAGGAACTCTGTAAGCCCTGCGGCACAAAACTGTAGCAATGAGTGTGGGGGATGCTCACTAATTAGCACCCTGACTCGCTCTGTCCTGGCCAACTGCACCCATAAAGGAAAGGAGGAGCACTGTACCTTTAACAGCACTCAGTATGTGAAGTGTAAATGGGGAAAGAAAATGGTATGTTATGATCTCAAGGCAAGACATGGGAAAGGGCAGTCAGAGACATTCGCTCACAATATCCAGAAGAGAAATGCCAATCAAACACCTCTTCCCACTTGTGGACAATGTAATCGCTCGGTGTGGGTAGGGGGAAAACAAAAGTCGGTATTTGTGGCTTATTTTCAGGTGAATGAGTTATGCTATGACAATACCCAATTAGGTATGTGTGTCATAGAAGGGAAAACATATTGGGTGGGCAAGAATCTTAAGTTTGAGAATGGGTTGATCTCAGACGGTAAACCAATCATCAATGACCTACTTGAAGAAAATGATGAACGGGTTTGTGCCCAATTCGATAACACTTTTTGTTTCTCCAGAAATAAGGAAGGCATGGATCCTGAAAGCAAAATAGAACAAATTGCCTTAGAAATGAAAAGACAGGAGTCAGAAATGAGAAAGAGGAGACTAGAACAGGAAAGATTAAGAACTTTAAGTGAGCAATATGATTTACTCGAAAAACAGTACGACAATTTTGGTCTGCCAAGATCGGACAAAAATTTGTTTATTGATTTGATGCAAGAAATTGCAACTGAATTAGGATTGTCCAACTGCTGGATTTGTGGAGGACTCAAGTCAGCAGAAAAATGGCCCTGGAAAGGTGAGAGTTTAACTCCAGAGCAGCTCCTAAGGTGGGACAAAACGCAAATCTGAAAGTCACTCCGAAGAACCGAGGGTTGGGTCTTAAATAAAAGAGTAATTGGGACAATTTGTGTCAGTCGGGAGGTAAAGAATATACAGAGGTGGTGGGATACACCCCGTGCATCTCCACCCTAGCAGTAAACTCAAACAACAAAAGCAAAACTTGGCAACCAGACACCCCTGTTGGATACTGGAGCCTAGAAAGAGGGAATAATTGTGAATGGAGTGACAAAATTGGGCTTTGTTGGAACAAAGGCTCTGGAGCTAACCCTTACCAATCACTAGGGGAATTAAGTACTTATTGGACCAAACCAGAAAGCACAGAAATCACCTGGAAAGCTCCAGATGGGATATACTGGGTATGTGGAAAGAAAGCATACGGTGAATTACCACAAAGTGGAAGGGGTCATGTACATTGGGGATAATTCAGCCTGTTTTCTTTACCTTGCCAAGATCTGATAGTGGAATGTTGGGGGCACCCCTCTATGAGACACTGAAAAAGGAAAAAAGAGAATTGAAAAAGATACTCCCTGATGTGGGTGGTAGTCAAACCTGGGGAGGGAAAGAGTGGACAGCTGAGAGAATAATAGAGTATTATGGTCCTGCAACCTGGGCACAGGATGGGAGTTGGGGTTATCGGACTCCAGTGTACCTGCTAAATAGGCTAATAAGGCTACAGGCAGTGGTGGAAATTGTGTCCAATGACACTTCAGATGCTCTCGAATTATTGGCTAAACAGCACTCCCAGATGGGAGCTTTTGTATATCAAAATAGAATAGCCCTGGACTACTTGTTAGCCGAGGAATGAAGGGTTTGTGGCAAGTTTAATGAATCCGAATGTTGTGTGGAAATTGATGATTATGGAGAAACTATAAGGGATCTTGCTACAGAGATAAAAAGGATGGCACATGTCCCTGTCCAGAAGTGGAATTCCATTCTCCAGGCATCTTTGTGGGAACAGTTATTCTCGGGAGCATGGTGGAAAAAGGTTGTGTTCTTTATCCTGTGCTCAGCATCTGGAGTCATCCTCCTACCATGCTTGATACCTTGTTTCATCAGATTAATACACTCAGTGGTGCAGGGCATGCAAATAGGTGCTATGTCCATGGATCCAGAAATTGCATCTGGGAGAGCGAATGGCAAGGCATCCAAATTGCTGAAATTGGGAGAAAGGGAGGTAGATACTAGTGCAGTAGAGGCACTTGCAAAATTTGAAGAGCAAGTAGGGAAAAATAAACGCTTTTACATAGATTATCGTGAAGAGTCAATAGAGGAATGGGATAGCAGTGATGAGTGTGAAGAAAATTGAGAGGGGAACACTAATTAATTTGGTTATATAGAAGGGGAGGGATTGTAATATATGTTATAATTCGTGTTTATATAAAAGGTTGTATGAAATAAAATAAAGTAGAAAGAACCTCTTAAACATCAAGCACCCGGGGCCATAGACAACGGCCGTAATTAGCATATCAACAGACCTAGCCCAGCGATCTCCACAACGGACTGGAAAAGGACCTGTTAAGTACCACATATCAGACAGCCGATCACCTCCGCTGGTTCCCATAAGCACTCCCAAGGAAAATTACAGAGCAATCAATGCAGAGCAGACACAGCCTTCATCAACACGCAGGAAGGACCTTTGTCCAGGGCAGCACCAGAAAAAGGATTTAATCTAAATATGAGAATCTGCAGCAGAAACAAAGGAAATTCTCGCCTCAGGTCAGAAAAAACTGTATAAAGCTGGACTCTGAGATGGCAGGTTGTGAACACAGGGGGATCTGATGCGGTAGAGATCAAATCAGCGTGTGTGTCCACCCAGTGCCGACCCCGGCTCAGCGCTGTCGTGTTTTCGCTTGTGGCTTCCCAGGACCGTATTTTCGGTCACAAAAATAAAAATTGCTGTTTTGCTATTTAATTCAACTTGATTCAGTTATTATCTATAACAATAAGAACACGACAAGATCATTTAAATTATTGGTTTTTTTCCCTCTTTTTCCAATCACGCTGTTCAGTCTCAGGAACAGCATCAGGAACAGCATCAAACACAGGAGCAGTTCAGGTTTCTTTCATTGGAATACTATCATCATAATTTTCCAACAATGCTTTCCCAGAAACCAAGTCAAACTTAGAAGCATCTGCTTGAGCACTATGCCCCACCCCCACTGGGCAAACACCACGATCCCCGGGAACTCTTGAAGATCTCTGTGTGCCTCACCAAGCCCCCATCACCCTGCCGCAGTGCTGAGGCTTGGCTGCTCCCCAAAAATGCTATGGTGTTGATGGAAGCAGTTCAGCCGCTTGTGGACCAACAAGGATATCTTCTCTGGCTGGCGAGGCTGGAAACGGCGGCAGTGGAGACATCGTGGGGAGTACCGTCTCCGGTCAACTGGAAAACGAGGTCATCTCTTCCGGGTTGACGACCTACAGTACTGAGGGAAAAGCAGAGGAAAACCGCGCCTCTGCCGAGGCAGAGCCCACCCTGACGGGTCGAGCTCTGACATCAGAGGTGAGGGAGGAGCGGGCACCATCCCTTTATCTGGGCACGGAGGGGCCTGTGGTGGCATTCACAAGGGGGAACCGAACATGCACGGAACGTGCAGATGGCAGTGGCAGCAGCGTAGCTGGATTCGGCAAAGGCCCCTGCAGGGTGAGGTAGCCGCCCCCCGCAGCACAGACGGGGGGGTCAACTAGCGCCTTCACTCCCCCCGCTGCGCCCAGCTTCCGCACTGCCCCGCATACCACCACGTGTCCGGACGAGGCAGCGGTGCTCACAGTGGGGAACCGGGCACAGGCAGACAGAGCCCCTGCAGGCAACCACTGCATCCGTGGGGGAGGGGGATGGCCCCCTTCTGGGTTAGCAATGGGGGGCTATCCGCGCCATCTGCCACTGCCGCCCTCGGGGCCCCATGCCACCGCCCGCACTGATCCAACACAACTGGCTGGGGAAGGGTATGCATACGAAGCATGGACCCCAGAAAAAGGGCGGACTGCACAGGGATCTGCCGTGACTGGCAGATTTTTAGGAAAAGTTACAGAAGAAAGAACTCCAGTGCAATCTAATTCTACCAAAGCACCTTTCCATGTTGAGAGTGCAGATTCCCGTTTTTCAGACGGTTGAGTCCCCATTTTTAAAGAGAACCCCTTCCTAGCAAAAGCCAGGAATTCACTGCTCCGAAATGAGCTAATAGGCTCCTGATCTAAAGGCTTATATTACCTCTCTCAATGGAAGAGGAGACAGCTGACGGTTTCTGCAGATCTCCCATCCTGCTGAAACACTAATATTAAAGAAATCAGGAATTTAGTTACAAGAAACTGGGCTTGAGATAGTTATCTGAAACTTAAATAATTGATTACCTGACAATTTATGTTTGCTTAGCTGTGCTTGCAATGGGAAAGGATGAAACTAGTAGGTAGGTCCAAAGAACACAAACAGTTGCAACCAGAAACTCATTCTTTGCAAAACTGGAGTTGCCCCAAAAGCCATTTGTATTGTCATTAATAGAAAAGGTTGAGAGTTCAGGGTGAGGAAGACTCACCTTACTTCCTCTGTCTAAGACCCCTCCCCACAAAAACGACCCCAGACTTAATGCAAGAGGCCAACCACACATGCTTAATATCTATAATAGCTATTCAAGCTAATTACCATAGAGAGCAAGGAATGGGAGGGACTTTTATTATAAATATGTATTTGTTTGAGCCTTTTGTCAATAAATAGGCTCTGTGACCACCTGTAATTTTGCAGTGCATATTAGGGGGCTACCCCACGCTGCTGCCCAGCACTGAATAAAACATACACTTTCTAACTTTAAATTATTGGAGAGTCTTTTGTCTGTCACAGTTGAGTATTGGTAAATCAGTTGGCGACCCAGGTGGGACTCGCCTCTTCTAGGGTGCCCGCCTGGGATCTTCCTAGGGACAGGGTTCCTTTTCCTCGCTAGCACCCCGGCGAGCAGAACTAGAAATGCCAGAGACACGGACAAAAGGTATATTTAAAAATTGAAGATAGGTACCTTTAAGAGAGGCAAACCGGTAAGACACTGCAAGATGTTGCACACACAGTGAAAAAGCCTAAAGTGGATCTGCTCGTAAGTTTCCGTGGAATTTGGTACTGGTTTATGTTCCAGGTGAGGCTGGAACTCTTGCCCTGTAGTGAGCAGCAGGCCAGTAGCAGCTGCCAGGAGTAGAGTTCGCACGGCAGGGTGTCAGCGGAGCTCGGGCTGCAGTGATAACAGCGTTGCCAATGTTATTGTGGTATGGGAGCAGTGGTGGTTCCAGTTTTATTTGTGGTTTAAAGGTGATGCAGTGGTGATTACGGGCATTCTCTCCTGGGGAGGGGGGACAAGTTCTGTCCTAGGTGGGCCATTGGCCTCCACAAGCATGCAGATTGTTTTTTTGAGTTTTCTGTGCTTTAACTGTGGGTTACTGGCATGCTGTACGTGTTTTGGTTTGTGTGTTTTTGAGAATGTGTTGGCAAAAATTTTGTATGTGTAAATTGTGAAAGAATTTTGAGATTCACATGTGAGTAGTTGAAAGGGTATTTATGCCTGGAAAGGCAGAGGAATTTGGAGCGCATGCATTACATGAATTGCATGAGCTAGACTGTGTATGCGTATTTTGACTGTGTGTAAGCAGCAGAATGGTGGTCAGTGTATTACTGAGTGAGAGTAGCAATTGTGTGTGATTAAGCTGTTTGTTTTGTGTTTAAAAGAAGTGGGTGGTGTGAAATAGACTAAAAATTCTGTCCAGCATAGCCCAGCATAGTACTGGCAATGAGCAGCAGTGGGGTGATCCAGGTTTTTGCATAGACAGCGTCTCACTTTCTGCTCAACCTTGAAAAGTTTTAATTGTAGCTGTTTGTTTTAATTTGTGAAAAAATATAGTTAGTTGTTTGGGAGGTTGTTGGAGATTGGGGGAGTTTTTACTCTTTCCCTGGGTAGAGAAATTTTTTCCATTAGCATGTTAAAGAAACCTGGCCAGGCAACTCCCTTGGCTTCTAATTACTCAAGACAAAAGAGAGGGGTGGGGATGGATAGTTGTGAGTTGCTTTGTCCTTGCAAGGGGACACTTGGGGTCACTGGCCCACTGGAATGTGGAGGAGAGAGGTTCTTTTTCTCCGTGGTGGGACCAGACCCTGCACTCCGACACGGCTACAGCTTCCTGCTTCTGAGAACAGCGCTGAGAACTGGAACACAAAAAGTGAGTGGAGGTTTCTTTTCCTTCACCTTTCTCCCACCTGGGATGGCCCTGCCGCTGCCGCCTGCCTACTCCTGCAGTTGCTGTGACTGAGAGAAGGCTGCTTCGTCCCGCTCCACTGGGACTGTGTGGAGGAGAAGGGCGTCTGACTGGAAAAAAAGGACTGAGACTGAGTTTTGTTCTCTTTTGTCACTGATTTTTTCATAGTTGATGTTGTTCTTGTTTGTCTTGTAGATATATCAGTAAAGAACTGTTATTCCTAAACCCATACCTTTTGCCTGAGAGCCCCTTAATTTCCAAATTATAGTAAACTGGGAGGGGGTGGATTTTCACTCTCCATTTTGGGAAAAAGCTCTTGCCTTTTTTTTTCTGGCAGTACTGTCCTCTAAACCAGGACAGAGGTTTTAGAATGGCTAGTGTAAGGGGTTAATTTATAAGTGCAGAGAGGGTGAGGCAGACATGAGTCCAGAGCTGCTGCCCCCACTCTCTGCAGAGAAACTCTGTCTTGGCTGAAGTTTGACAGATTTTTGTCATAGCTTTATGAATATTTAACCCAAGGTATAACAAGAGAGGTTTGGTTTACTAGCAACCTGTGATAAGCAATTTAAAGGGAGCAGAAAATAAATTTTTGGTTGGTTATTTTGTGTACAGTAATTTCACTAATACAAGTCGCACCAATTTGACTAAGATTTTGCTCCTAAACCGAAAATGCGGCTAATAAACAGGAGCGGCTAATATGTGAATAATTTTCTGACATTTACAACCTCAGAAGTGCCTGCCAGAGTGCCGACCTGAGCAGCTGCAAAGTCGGCATTTTGTGATTGTTACAAATTGCTACTCTGTTGCACCGCGGGTGGAGCCTGGCTGCCTGCAGGCAGCACGGGGGGCGGGGAGAGAGGAGGGAGAGGTCTTTCCTTCCCTCCTCTGCCACAGCCCGGGGAGGAGAGGAGGGACCCGCACCGCCACTGCCATGGCTCTGGGAGGCGGCGGGGAACCCGGGCCAGCCCTGCCGCAGCTCGGGAAGGTGGTGGGGGACCCGGGCCAGCCCTACCGTGGCTCTGGGAGGCGGCGGGGGACCCGGACCGCCACTGCTGTGGCTCGGGGAGGAGGCAGGGGGCTCCGTCCCCGCCCGCCGCTGCTGCCGCGGGGGCGAGGGGGGCTCTGTCCCTGCCTGCCACCACAGGGCAGCGCCGGGCCGTGGTGACCGAGCCCAGTGGTAGCGGTGGCTGGCGCACAGTGGTCCCACCGAGTGGCAGCGCCGGGCTGGGCTACCTGGCCCCATCAGCAGCCCCTAGCGGGTCGAGCCTGAACAGTCTGAGCCGAGCCAGTAAACCCCGCCCTGCCACCGTTCTGTTACTATTTGGCAACTTTGTTGCACACGGGTCCTCACTGCGAACGACAGAGCGGCTTATACTCGCGTGCGGCTTATTTATGGACAAAAAACGAAATATTTGCCAACACCCAGAGATGTGACTTATACTCAGTGCGGCTTGTATTCGTGAATTTACTGTAAGTTTTGTGAGTAAAGTGTTTGAGAGTGTTTGGTTGTGATATGTGAGTTCCCTTGGAGGTGAATAAAGAGGAATTTCTCCTTAGTTGTTCAGTGTTTGTGGTGAACATTAAAAAAAAAAAACCAAAACTATTGCCAATTTGTGTTGGAAAAAAATAACCATTTGTCTTGGACGGTGACTTGAGCTTTAGAAGAGTTATTTTAAGTATTTACATTAAACCAGATAATGAGCCTAAACCACTGGCAGTTGCTGCAAGAAGAAAGCACACCAGCAAAACTGATCGGCCAGTGAATTAGGATGATCCAAAAGAAGGATCCTCAAAGCAGTCTCCTAATGCAAAATCAGAAGTCAGAGCAACTGACACAAGGTCAGAAGTCAATATTGAGTCTTTATCTCTGAAAGACCTTTGTAGCCTAAGAAAGAATTACACCAGATGATCTGATAAATCTATAATTAGTGGTTAGTCTGTCTTTGAGATGCTGCAGGCGAGGCTACAATTCTGGATGGTACTGAAGCGAGGCATTTGGGTTCCCTGTCACATAATCCAGTTATTGACCAAGGTATGATGGGGGGGGCTAACCCTCACAGTTTCTGGGAACAGGTCCTGGGAAGTGTAGCACAAAGATACCTGCATGCACATGATCTCTATATGCAGCAAACCCAGTGGAAGACCATAGAACAAGGGATTCAATGCTTGAGAGAAATGACAGGGGGAGAGATTGTTTTTTCATATAACCTAATGACTAAAAATCCAGACTTAGTACCATGTACATCCATGATATGGCGAAAACTTGTACAGTTTGGGCCACAAGAATACACTTCTGCTTTAGCAATAATGAAGCAGGATGACAGGGAGGAGACCATGCTTGATATGGCAAAGAAGCTCCGAACATATGCAGATGCTGTGCATGGCCCAACACATGCCAGAATCGCAGTTGTAGAAACACTTCTACAGAAATTAGAAAATGAGATAGAGGAGAACCACAAGAAACTCAGGGAGGAGATTAAAGACAACAAGCAGGTAAATCAGACTGCACAGATAGAGGTGTCAAAGATAAATTTAGATTGGCAACACAAAAGAAAATTGTTCATAGCTCGATAGGTCCATGATGCCTCAGGTCCTCAGGGCAAAGATGCCACCTATAAGTAGGCACGAAATCATGGGGTAGCTCTAACCATGGACAGTATTTCTCAGGTTATCCATGTCTGTAAGACATGTGCTACCATCAAGCAAGCCTAGAGAATAAAGCCCCTCTGGTGTGGGGGCGGTGGTCCAAATGTAAGTACGGGGAAACTTGGCATATTGACTACATCACACTGCCCCAGAGACACCAAGGGAAGCGGTATGTGCTCACCATAGTAGAAACCGTGACCGGATGGTTGGAGATCTACCCTGTGCCTCATGCCGCTGCCTGGAACACCATCCTGGGCCTGGAAAAGCAAATCCTGTAGAGGCATGGTACCCTGGAGGGAATTGAGTCAGACAACAGGGCTCATTTCAAGAACAGTCTCATAAACACCTGGGCTAAAAAACATGGCATTGAGTGGGTGTACCATATTCCCTACCATGCACATGAAGGCAAAGAGAAAAGGTACAATGGACTGTTAAAAACCACCTTGAAAACATTACGTAAGAGATCTTTCAAAAATTAGGAGCAGCATCTAGCAAAGGCCACCTGGTTAGTTAACAACCAAAGCTCCAACAACCGAGCAGGTCCTTCTCAGACTGACTCCTTACACAGAGTAGACAGAAAAAGTCCCAGTGGTGCATGTCAGAAGTTTGTAAAAAAATAGTTTAAATTAATTCTGCCTCAAATACAGATAAACTCATTAATGGGATTGTCTTCGCTCAAGGACCAATTTGTGTGTAGTGGCTAATGCAAAAAGATGGGACAATATGGTATGTACCTCAAGGAGATCTGACTGTTGGGTCAGAATCATATGTACAGTAATTTCACGACTATAAGGTGCACCCGTTTGACTAAATTTTTCCCCCAAACCCGGAAGTGCGCCTTATAGTCCGGTGCACCTTATATAAAGTTGCGAAATTTACCAGGCCGGAAGTGTGAGCTGCAATGGGGGGGCAGTGCCGTGGGAGCACCGAGTCGTGAGGGGGAGGTGGGAGTGGGCGACCACAACCGGCAGGAGCTGCGAGGGGAGGGAGGGAGTTGCTGCCGGCCCCGGCCCAGGCACAGGCAGAACAAGAAGCCGGTCCCGGCGCCACTCCAGGTGTGGTGGTGGGGGGAAGGAGAAGCCGGACGGTGCTGGCCCCAGCCTGGGCGGTGGGGAAACGAGAAGCCAGGAGACCCCGGCCCAGGCACGGGGAGAACGAGAAGAGCGAGCCTGCAACAGCTCGAGTAGAGCCCGCTCGGCAGCAGCATCAGAGCAGTGGCGGTGTGGCCCGGGCGGCCAGGGGAAAGTGGCGGAGGCACAGCCCCTGCAGCCGCCACAAAGCGGTGGCGGCACAACCCCCGTGACCACGGAAAAGCAGCGACAAGCAGCGTGGCGTGGCCCTGGGGAAGCAGGGGAGAAGCAGCATGGCGGCCGCCACAGGAAAGCGGGGAGAAGCCGAGCAACCGCTGCCAGCTGCGGGGAAGTGGTGACAAGCAGCGCAGCCGCAGGGAAGCGATGACAAGCTGTGCAACCGTGGGGAAGCGGGGAGAAGTGGCACAGCCGCTGCCACTGTCGGCCAGGGGGAATCCAGGACGCAGCGCGGCTGCGTGGTGGGAGCCCAGAGCCATGAGCCGTGCCAGATGGCACAAGGGGTGGGCGGGAATGCCGGGGCCCGCTGCACGGGGAGGGCACCTGGGGCTGTGTTTAAAGGCTACACTGATCCTTTAAAAATGTTTGCAATTTCAGCACCTATCAGTAATTTGTTACTTTGTTGTGCGCCGCGTGGCTCCTCCCTGCAAAAAAAAAAAGTGTGCCTTAGAGTCCGATGCGCTTTATATGATCTACAAAGTTGCAAAACCTGCCGACTCTCAGGGGGTTGCGCGTTATAGTCCAGTGCACCTTATGGTCATGAAATTACTGTAAATACTACTATTGGATATATGTAAGATGTATGTGTTTATAGAATTAGAATATATATTAGATATCGTAGTAAGCTGACGACATGAGGATAAGGGCTGGAATGTCTTGGGGTGATTTTATAATGCCTGTATCCCCAAATCATCTGTTGGTATTGAATATTGAATTCTGCAGCTTTAAAACTACTTCCAGGAGTGAAGCAGAGAAAGAAGAGGTGCAGAGTTGCTATCAGAGACTGTGCTTGCTACTCACAGACTGTGTTGTCTGCAGTAGACAGCGGGAGAGAACTGCTCTTTGCTTTTAGTCAGGTTTTTTCTGGCTAGCTGAGGCAAAAAGAGGTCTCCTGAACTGTTGGGTTTTTTTGTTTGTTTGTTTTTTTTCCCTTTTTCTTGGAACTGTTTGAGCCTGCTCTGGACTGAAAACCGAGAAGAGCAATGGGAGCTCACACCTGTGGCCCACCAGGTCTTGCCTGGGTTGCAGCATTTCCCAGCACCAGAAGACTGAAGACTGAGAACTGACTAAGTGAGCCGGGTTGTACTCACAAAAAGAACCCTTCTGAATTTGTCATCCCTTCGGACCAGTAAAAGGTTTTGCTGTTTAGTATTGTTCGATTTCGTACTAGAAAGTACAGTGATTTCATGATTATAAGCCGCACCTTATTATAAGCCGCACGTTACAATACAGAGTGTGATAAAAGGTATCTATTCTATCACCATCTTTTGAGGGTGGGGGCAGTGATGTTTATCTCCGTAGGACATTTTCTGCTAATGGCCCATTGAGTCCCACTGTGTAACTGATAAAATTACTTCATCCCATTAGAAGTTGCTCCAGCCAGGGGGAAGAGCCCAACTTTTCTTACCAAAATAAAAACAGAGGTTTTCGGACACTAAGGTAACCCCTTTCTCCACTGGACTCCAGAGGAAAACCAGATTTCTCCACATCAGCACTGGACATTTAGAGGGAAGCTGCACCTTCTACAAGACCACCACTTCAGTTTCACCACATCTGTCACTACAAAAGGACTACAGCCACCATTTAATCGAACTGCTGCCAACACCCTGCCTGACGGGGTGTCAGGTTGTACACTGACTTTGTCAGGGTTTGGAGTTTGTTTCTTTGTAGTACTGTATTTCTATTTTAATTTCCCTGGAAAAGAACTGTTATTCCTAATTCCCACATCTTTGCCTGAAAGCTGTTTGATTTCAAAGTTATAATACTTTGGAAGGAGAGAGTTTACATTCACCATTTCAAAAAGAGGTTCCTGCCTTTCTTAGCAGGCACCTGTTCTCGAAACTAATACAGTAACTTTTCATTCTTTGTCCATACAAAAGCCGCACCTGATTATAAGCCGCACTTTGGGTTCGGACCAAAAATTTAGGCAAAATAGTGCGGCTTATAATCGTGAAATTACTGTACTTTGTTAGTTAAATAAACAGGTTTTTTCCCACTTCTCTCTGAGAAAATATTTTTTCCCTGAACTACTTAAGAGCCCCATTAGAAGTTTTCCTCCCCAATTTCCCCCAAACCAGGACAATGCCTTTATCTCATTTCCTTTTCTTCCTTTTTGCCTCCTCAGTGCTGTGCTGACTTTTAGGATACAGGATTGGGGTTTTCTGGTTGCAGAGTCAATGCTAAGCAGAGATATTTCAGCAGAACCTGCTTCAGGCCTCTTGAAAGTACATCCACTTGCAAATAGAAATGTACACCAGGAGAAAAAAAAAAGAAAAAAAAAAGAAAAAAAATTAAAATGAAGAAATAAAAAAAGTAAGTTGAGAAGAATTAGCTGCTGCATTTCTGCATTTTAAAGCCAAGGCTGGATTTAACTGGAAAGATTTCCCCACTGTTAACCCAAATATAAAGCCAGAGGAATCTGTAGTACTTTAGCAGATCACCCTAATTGTCACCTTATTTGTCAGCATCTTAATTTCAGAACGCTTTCACCACAGAGAAAATACCATGCAGGTATGCAGGATTTTCCCCTTCCTGTCTTTGTCCATATTGCTGTGAAAGACAAAACACAAGCAGCTGGGTATTTAAGGAATACACACCTTATCTAATACAACTACAGACATACTCAATATTCATACCAGCACCCAAATATGGTTTAATTACATTAAACTGCAAACCTGTATGGTATTGGTTGACAATGACTTCCACAGTTAGATCACACAAAGTACAAATGGAATTTATCATTAGATTTGCAGCTAACATTGTCAATATAACTCACTTTCTTCATGCAACCTGTAAATTGTTTAGCTCTCAAACAATATCTTACTGAACTTCCTTTTTAAAAGATTTTGCTTTTTTTTTTTCATAGCTCTTCAGACAGGACACATTGTTTGTTTTACAGGACTGAAAGCACTCAACAATTAGACTTGCTAAAATGAAAATCAATGTATTTCTGCTTCTTTCTGTCCTTTAAATTAATTGCGCATTTATAGACAATCTATTTAATCTATTATGGGACTTTGTTTTAGGGTTTTTTTACATCAAAATATTTTTTTTCCTTAAGAGAGGTGATGATAATTTTATTTTAATAATGATAATTTTAATTTAATAAGAGACAATAATGATGGATTTTGCTCTAAAATTTTTACATTGACCATTTCTACCTTACTCATTGTCCTGGGTTGATGTTATGGTGCTTGTATCCCCAATCGTGTGTTCTGTTTAAGTGATGGTTTGTTTTGTCTACTTATCAGTTGGCTCCCTTCCCTCATCATCTGTGATTAGGGGAGGCTAGGTTTGCTGGCTCGGGCTTGCTTGCTTGCTTGCTTGGCTTGCTTGGCTTGCTGGCTTTAGCTTTGCTGGCTTTTGCTTTTGCTTATTAGTTAGTTTAGTTAGGCAGTCCAATCTCTTTCCCTGGACTGTTTTTTTTTTTGTTTTTTCCCTTTCTATATACCATCTGAACCTGTTCTGGATGGGGACCTGGGAAACACCAAAGAACACCCGGAGTCTGCAATTTGTGATCTGCAGCAGTCATCCCCAGTGCCGGAGAGTGATACCACTCGCAGGAGAGATTTTCTGAGTTTGTCATCCTCTCAGAGCCGTGGGGTTGTTCATTTTCTTTTCTTGTGTTGGGGAGTGTTTAGTTTGTTAAATAAACAGGTTTTTTTCCACTTTTCCTCTGAGGAAATTCTTCCCGTACCCGGTGGTGGGGGGAGGAGTCGTAGGGGTTTTGTTTTCTGGGGTCTCCTTCCAGAGGTTTTCCCCAAATTTGCCCTAAACTAGGACACTCTCTTTGTTGATATTACTTCAGTCTATGTGTGTTAGATAATAGAATTGTAATTTTTTTTTTCTTATATAGCAGTTAGGTTTCTATCTTTTCAGCAGAAAGGTATACAGGCACAAAATTTCCTCTACATTGAAATGTATAGCAAATGGAGAATGTGTAAAAAAGAACTTTGCAACCTCATAATTTCATGGTAATGAATGAGGTAATAAATAAATCAGTAGTTTATAAATCATAGTGGGTTTATCAAGTGCTTTTACACTGAAATAAGCAATCTGTTTGAATTCTCATTCTTTGCAATTTGGCTACACCTACTGGCTCTAAATACACTTAATATTTTTTGATTGTGTTAAAAAATCATGCAGAAAATATTGTGATATGGAAATTTTGCAAGTAGAAGTATGATTCAGAATGACATGCCAAGCAGTCTTGTCAATATCTTGAGAGTATCAACCATCATGCTGCTTCAAGAACACTACAGATGGATTGCAAATGAATTGGAGACCTGTAGTGATATGACCTCATTCCTTATTTCTCATTTCTGACAAAGTGACATGGAATATTATAGTACAGTAAGTTTAAGGGCCTTTTTCTCCCTCCAGTGTTATAAATGAGCACAATGGGCTATTTAAGTCAATTATATAGCCAATTTATTAGTACAGAAAAGAGAAAGCAATGTTGCAGCGCTGGGCGACAGGGGAGTCACCGCTCCACCAACTGCTGCGCCGCTCGTGGCTCAGATTCCCCTTTTAAGTCTCTCATCTTCCTGTCAAGTCATCCTTCCGGTAACTTTTGCGCTTGCTCCGCCTGTTGCTAGGGGGTCTTATTTCTGCCTCTTGGTGGTCGCTGACGAAGGCTCACGACAGTCTTCTTCAGTGTTCTCTCTGTAACCTTGGTGCTGCAATATCTACAAACATCTGTTATCACGCAAGCATAGCAGTTTCTGTTCTTTGCAGTTTCGCAAGCAAGGCAGAATACGAAGATATGGTTAGAGAATACAAGGATATGGTTAGGGCGGTTACTTGTTTACACATTCTTCTCCAACAGTGAACAAAAAGGTCACTTGCTTCTCCTCACATCCAGTGCTCAGTAGGGTAATGGTGTTGTGGTGCCAGTAGCAACTGCTGTCTCCCATTAGAACTCAGAAACCACAAACAGAAGGCACCAATATTTTCAACATGACCTCATGTTTTTTTCCACTTCTACCTACATTTGTTCTATCAAGACCAACTCAAGTGCCTCTTCCAACAAGAGCAAAGTTTGAAATAATTTAAAGTGATCTAGATATATTTGGGAAGGGATCACTCAACCCCATGTAGCATATGACCTGATGATCTATGCTGCAGCTTTTAGTGGCAAGCAGGTCCACATTTCTGTCCTAGTTTAGAGGACATGTGCCTGCTAAGAAAGGCAGGAACCTCTTCTTGAAATGACGAATGTAAACTCTCTCCTTCCAAAGTATTATAACTTTGAAATCAAACAGCTTTCAGGCAAAGATATGGGAATTAGGAATAACAGTTCTTTTCCAGGGAAATTAAAATAGAAATACAATACTACAAAGAAACAGACCCAGAGCCCTGACAAAGTCAGTGTACAACCTGACACCCCGTCAGGCAGGGTGTTGGCAGCAGTTTGATTAAATGGTGGTTGTAGTCCTTTTGTAGTGACAGATGCAGTTAAATTGAAGCGGTGGTCTTGGAGAAGGTGCAGTTTCCTTCCGGAGGTCCAGTAGTGATGTGGAGAAAATCTGGCTTCCCTCTGGAGTCCAGTGGAGAAGGGTCTAGCTTGGTGTTCCCCACACCTCTGTTTTATCTTGGTAAGAAATGTTGGGCCCTTCCCCCTGGCTGGAGCAACTTCTGATGGGATGAAGTACAGTAATTTCACAAATACAAGCCGCACTGAATATAAGCCGCATCGCCGGGTGTTGGCAAACATTTTGTTTTTTGTCCATAAATAAACCGCACCTGAGTATAAGCCGCTCTGTTGTTCACAGGGAGGACCCGTGTGCAACGAAGTTGCCAAATAGTAACAGAATCGTGGCAGGGTGGGGTTTACTGGCTCGGCTAGCGCCATGAGGGCTCGGGCCTGCCGACAGGGCTGGGTGGCCCAGCTTGGCGCTGCCCCGCTGCGGCGGTGGTAGGCGGGGGTGGAGCCATCTCACTCCTGCGGCGGCGGCACACGGGGATGGGAGCCCCCCGAGCCACGGGGCCAGCAGTACGGAGCCCCCCACCTTCCCACTGGGCCGCGGGGCCAGCAGGAGAGAGTCTTCTGCCTCTCCCTAGCCGCGGGGCCAGCAGGAGGGAGCCCCTGCCTCCCCCCGAGTCACGGGACCAGCAGAAGGGAGCTGCCCTGCCTTCCCCACCCCCTGTACTACCTGCACGGAGCAGCTCCACCTGCCGTGCAACAGAGTAACCAATTTGTAACAACCACGTAAATACCGGGTTTTACTGGCAGGTGCTTGACTTTGCAGTTTGCATTGACTCGCTTTGCACTCCCGGGGTTGAAAATGTCAGAAAATTATTCACATATTGGCCGCTCCTGAGTATTAGCTGCATTTCCAGTGTGGGAGCAAAATTTTGGTCAAAACGGTGCGGCTTGTATTCGTGAAATTACTGTGATTTTATCAGTTACACAGTGGGAGTTAATGGACCATTAGCAGAAGATACCTCCCTGGAGGAAGGGTGAGTTGTGAAAAGATAAAGAACAATGCCCCCTCTGGTTTCAATGGATGGCCCATCAGCAGAACATCTCCCACGGAGATAAGCATCACCGCTCCCACCCTCAACAGATGGTGATAGAATAGATCTTTTATCACACCTTGTATTGTAACTCAAGAACAGTTTCAAATTAACTTCTTGCTGCCTCACACTGACAACAAAAGATCTTCTGTGGTAGAAGCGAAACACTTAAAAAACAAAAATTTGTCATCAGTTTCAGTTTTGTCTTTATTAATTATTCCTGGATTCAAAAATGGGAGCAGTTAACACACCTTACTTTTCTTGTGAAAAAGTGGTTAAACTTTGTGCTGGTTTGAAAGAGAGCATTTGCCAAGAAAGGCAGGAATTCTTTCTTGAGATGGAGAGTGAAAATTTTTCCCTACTAATTTATTATAATTTGGAAATCAAGGAGCTTTCAGGTAAAGATATGGGTTTAGGAATAACAGTTCTTTACTAATATATTTACAAGACAAAAACAACATTAGCTATGAAAATTAGCAACAAGACAGAACACTAACTCAGTACTAGGACTTCTCAGCCGCAGACACTCTTTCCCTGCACTCAGTACCAGTGGTGGGGGCAGAGCAGGTCCCATGCAGCTGCCAAGGGCTGAAACAATGGCAACCCAGGTGGGAAAAGGATATAGGAGGGAATCCCCCGCTCACTGTGTGGGTCACGGTGCTCAGCTGGGTGCTGAGAGGTGGTTGGTGTTATAGATACTCATGACAAATTGGAGGAGCCAGTTTAGATTACAGTAATTTCACGATTATAAGCCGCACCATTTTGACTAAAATTTTGCTCCCAAACCGGAAATGCGGCTTACATTCTGGAGCAGCTTATATGTGAACAAATTTTGGAAATTTCCCAACCTGGAAGTCTGAGCCAGCAGCAGCCCCAAGCTGAGCCACAGTCCGCCCGGCCCCGGGGGACGGGGCAGTAGCAGCGCAGCGGCAGCGCTGCCCAGCCCTGGGGGATGCGGTGGCACCGGCCAGGCACGCCCCTCTCCCTCTTCCCGGCGCCACGGGCTGGGCACACCCCTCCCCCTCCTCCCAACAGCAGCAACCAGGTACGCCCCTCTCCAGCTTCCTGGCGACACTGGTCAGGCAAACCCCTCTCTCTCCTCCCAGCGGCATTAGCCGGGCATGCTACTCCTCTGCCTCCTGGCATCAGTGGCTGGGCAAGCCCCTCTCCCTCCTCCCGCGGCAGCACCCGGGCACGAACCTCTCCCTCTTCCCAGTGGCAGCGGCTGGGCACGCACCTGTCCCACTTCCCGGTGACACCAACTGGGCAAGCCCCTCTCCCTCCTCCTGGCAGCACAGCGGTGAGCGGGGCCGGGGCCGCTTCCAGGCGGCTGCCCCGAGCAGGGCCAAGCAAGTAAACCCCATGATCACGCGATTTTGTTACTAATTGGCAACTTTGTGAAAGTTGCACGCGAATCCTCGCTGCGAACGAAAGTGTGGCTCACAATCTGGTGCGGCTTATATATGGAGGAAAAGCGAAACATTGCTGACACCTCGGAAGTGCGGCTTATAATTGGTGCGGCTTGTAATTGTTAAATTACTGTAATTATAGAAAATTTATTAGTAAGTGAATTTAGCAAGCAATAACTGAGCAAAACAGCGCTGGGCGGCCAGGCAGTCATGCTCTGCCAATGGCTCGCAACAAAAAGTCGCTTTAGTTTGTTTTTATACAGTCTATTTTCTGGTTCTTGCAGTTGCTCGTTCTGATTTGCTGGTATACTCTGCGATTTTAGCAAGCAGGGGTGAGGAGTTGCTAGGGGTCACTTCCACCTCCTGGTGGGAATTGATAAGGGTCTGGTGTGGGTGTCTTTCTCAGCACGTCCTCTGGTATTGTTCTGTCTGTAGTCTGGTGGGGGCTCCTCTGTTTACTCAATAGGAAGAGGTACTAACGAGTAACCCTTTGCATTCAGCATCTGTAAGCACTTACTGAGCAAGATTTGATAACAAAGCACATTCCATTACAATTCCCTCCTCTTTTATTTCCCATTTTGTTTATCAAATCTCGGACATTTTCTAATATTGCTGTTTCTTCGGTTTTAACTTCCTTAAGGGGCTCGTATTGTGCTCTAATTAGCATCAAATGATCTGCCTCTAATCTTCCTTTTACAATGGAGATAACTTTGTTAAAAATTCGTGGTCCAAAGGTTAATCCCAATATTAACAGTATCAGTGGTCCTGTTAGTGTGGAGAGTAAGGTAGTTAACCAAGGGGAGTGGTTAAACCAAAATTTGTACCAGCTTTGCTGCATTTCTCGTTCTCTCTTTCATTTTTCTAACCCTTCTTTCAATTTTTCCATGGAGTTTCGAGCCACTTCTGTATGGCCTGCATATACACAACATTCCTCCCTTAATACAACACAGACGCCCCCTTGTTGTAGAAAGATTAGGTCTAGTCCCCTCCTATTTTGGAGCACTGCTTCAGATAAGGATTGCAGTGGTTCCCAGAATGCTGTGACAGACTTTTCTATTCTCACTAAATCCTTGTCTACTGTTAGTCTGAATGCTTGGAATCCCTGGTTTTGCCGTACAAGGGAAGTTATCCCTGTACCTGCCCCTGCGAGTCCTAGAGTCATCAAGGTTGTTATTGTTAGGGCAGTGAAGGGCTCCCTTTCGTGTATTCTGTTGGTTAGTCCATCACAGGCATCATACAATGCTGCTTTGGGGTGCTATATTATTCTAAGTATTATTGTGACCTGTATACAATATTGTTCAGTTTCATCAAATTTATGGAGGGAGACACAAGGGGTCAGACCTGTCACCGAGCAAATCCACTTGGCATTTTTAGCTGGTGCTAACCAATCCACAGGACTTTTACTCCCTTTAATGCTTGTTAGTACTCCACATAGATGTGCTCTGTCTTTAGGTACTTTCCCAATACATCTCCCCTCACCCATTGCATATTTCATTGTAATCCCCTCCTTTCCACCACCCCATGTACATTCTTTAGGGTTCCTCCTGTTTATGCCTTGTGGTTTTGAAGTTACTCCCAGTGCCTCAAAATAGGGTGGCCTGATGATGTAGCAAAGCCAGCAATGTTCCGTCAAATTGGGGTTTGTAAAGTTCAGGGCTTTAAAACTTGCCTCCATAAGATTCCATAATTTATTTCCCTGCTTGGTGTTAGCTAGGTCTAAAGGGGTACTATTGCTTTCTTTGGTGGAGTTGGAGCTGACAATGGTGGTACCTGTCTCAAGAATTACTTCTGGTTGAGAAGCCAATACAAGGTTTGGTCCTACAGGTAGAGGATCTTCTTACAGGTAGAGTGGCAGGTTCATTTTTTTATTTGGAATAAACTCCCTCTATTAATCCTGTCTTCCCAAATTCTAATATCTCAGGTTCGGCCTATGAGCCATCCAGGGTCCTGAGGTCTGGTTACATTGATATAATTCTTCCAGCAAATATTGTTGGCCTTAATCATAGCCATCATACCAACGCCAAAACCATATCTCGGGGGCTTGCAGCCCGGGGGCCCCCACCCTACCTTGATGAACTGATCTTGCTGAGGTGAGGTCCAGTTTGAGGCAATAGTTTCACATCCCCAGTAGGCACAGTAATAATGGTCAGGCTGGTTACAATATCCTTTCCCTGGATTAGAATTTGGACATATGTAAAATGGCTCGTAATTACCTCCTGGTATTTCCTGAGGGATAAGGGAAAGCAGTTGTACTTCAAAACTGGGGCTTCCAGGGATTATTCTTGACTGGATTACCTGGGATGTTTCAAGTTGATAAAGAGACCATTTATATGGTTGATGTGAGGGGTTAGTATGCACAGGGACCACTATCCATCCAAAAATAATAATTCCTACTACAAAATTGTAGAACGCTGGTGGCTCCAGGGGTAAAGAGTATCGTCGACCTCTATGTCTGCCTAATTTGCCAGGATCAATTGAGTTTGAGTGTGTCTGAGCTCCCCACCTTTGTTGCGTATCTCGTGCACACCCCACTCCTCTGGCCTTAGTGTTTTTCCGTTTTTGAGTACAGTTCAAGACGCCTCTTCCTCCTTCGCCTACTCCAGCTGGAGGAGCACCGAGGTTGTCCATCTTCTTGGCAGCAGTCGTACAATCCACAGATGCACTTTCGATTCAGCAAGGCCGCCCAGTTGTGGACTTTTACCTGAGGGACTTGTGTGATTGTTCACGGCAAGTGTAATAAGGCTGTTCGGCAAATAGTCTTAAGAATTTCAGCAGGTGGTGTATGCGTGGGCTCGTTCTAGTGACAGCATCTCTTCTTAGAACTGATCCCTTTTGCAAAGATCTCCCACCATGCTGGGGATCCTTTAATAATTCTCCCTGTGAGTACCCCCACCCGAAGGACTCGTGCTGTTTCGGCTCTTTCCTTCCTGTAACATTCAATACAGGGTTCGGTGGCTGGATACCCACATTTATAATGAGTCCACCAATGTTCTTTACATAGGATACGCTTAAACAATACAAATGGATTGCAAATACACCCTGGATTTTCACAGAAAATCATCTGATCATTCACCACTTTAGTCTCTTTAGTCCTTTCCCCTTCTCCTGAGAGTCAGTTTTAAATCCTGATTGCTCACCACATCCCATCAATCTTGGGGAAGAGGACCCTTTACTCTGGAGGCCTGTGTCCACCCTCGCTCAACAGTCTGGACAGCGGTATAATGTTCTCAAACAGTATTTTTACTACTGTGTTTGCTGTTTGGCGGGCAGTCAGAATTGCCTCAACATAATGTGTCAAATGATCAACCATTATGAGGAGATACTTGTATCAGCCCACCTTTGGTATTTCGGTGAAGTCAATTTGGATTTTAGCAAATGGTCTGTAAGCTAAACTATGACCACCTGGAGTGTGTTCCCGTAATTGCGGTTTATTTACCTTCTGACATGCTAAACATCCCCCTATTATCCTTTTAGCAACAAAATAAACCCCCAATAAATATGTACTTTATAGTGAAGTGATCTACTGTTATAGATAATAACTGAATCAAGTCGAATTAAATAGCAAAACAACAATTTTTATTTTTGTGACCAAAAATACGGTCCTGGGAAACCACAAGCGAAAACACGACAGCGCCGAGCCCGGGGTCGGCACTGGGTGGACACACACACTGATCTGACCTCTATAGCATCAGACCCCCCTGTGTTCACACCCTGCTATTTTGGAGAGTCCAACTTTATACAGTTTTTTCTGGCCTGAGGCGAGAGTTTCTTTTGTTTCTGCTGCAGATTCTCATATTTAGATTAAATCCTTTTTCTGGTGCTGTTCTGTACAAAGGTCCTTCCTGCGTGCTGATGAAGGCTGTGTCTGCTCCATATTGATGTGTAATGAAGTGCTGTCTTCTCGCTTGTGGGGACCGCTTGTGGGGACCATCGGAAGTGATTGGTACTTAGGCAGGTACTTTATCGATGATCTCTTCCCGTCCGTTGTGGAGATCACTGGGCTAGGTCTGTTGATATGCTAATTATGGTCGTTCTCTATGGTCCTGGGTGCTTGGTGTTTAAGAGGTTCTTTTTATTTTATTTTATTTCATTTCATACAACCTTTTTATATAAACACGAATTATAACAACATATATTACAATCCTTCCCCTTCTATATAACCAAATTAATTAGTGTTTTCCTCTCAGTTTTCTTCAGATTCATCACTGCTATCCCATTCCTCCATTGACTCTTCTAGATAATCTATGTAAGGGCGTTTATTTTTCCCCATTGCGCTTCAAATTTTGCAAGTGCCTTTACTGCACTAGTATCCACTTCCCCTTCTCCCAGTTTCAGTAATTTGGATGCCTTGCCATTCGCTCTCCCAGATGCAAGTTCTGGGTCTATTGGCATAGTGGTTACTTGCATGCCCTGCACTACTGAGTGTATTAATCTGATGAAACAAGGTATCACGCATGGTAGGAAGATGACTCCAGCTACTGAGCACAGGATAAAGAACACAATCTTTTTCCACCATGCTCCCAAGAATAACTGTTCCCACAAAGATGCCTGGAGAATGGAATTCCACTTTTGGACAGGGACATGTGCCACCCTTTTTATCTCTATAGCAAGATCCCTTATAGTTTCTCCATAGTCATCAATCTCCACACAACATTCGGATTCATTAAACTTGCCACAAACCCTTCATTCCTCGGCTAACAAGTAGCCCAGGGCTATTCTATTTTGATATACAAGAGCTCGCATTTGGGAGTGCTGTTTAGCCAATAATTCGAGAGCATCTGAAGTGTCATTGGACACAATTTTCACCACTGCCTGAAGCCTTATTAACCTATTTAGCAGATACACTGGAGTCCGATAACCCCAACTCCCATCCTGTGCCCAAGTTGCAGGACCATAATATTCTATTATTCTCTCAGCTAGCCACTCTCCCCCTCCCCAGGTTTGGCTACCACCCACATCAGGGAGCACCTTTTTCAATTCTCTTTTTTCCCTTTTCAGTGTCTCGTAGAGGGGTGTCCCCAACATTCCACTGTCAAATCTTGGCAAGGTAAAGAAAACAGGCTGAATTATCCCCAAAGTACATGACCGCTTCCAACTTTGTGGTAATTCACCGTGTGCTTTCTTTCCACACACCTAGTATATCCCATCTGGAGCTTTCCAGGTGATCTCTGTGCTTTCTGGTTTGGTCCAATAAGTACTTAATTCCCCTAGTGATTGGTAAGGGTTAGCTCCAGAGCCTTTGTTCCAACAAAGTCCAATTTTGTCACTCCATTCACAATTATTCCCTCTTTCTAGGCTCCAGTATCCAACAGGGGTGTCTGGTTGCCAAGTTATGCTTTTGTTGTTTGAGTTTACTGCTGGGGTGGAGATGCACAGGGTGTATCCCACCACCTCTGTATATTCTTTACCCTCCCGACTGACACAAATGATCCCAATTACTCTTTTATCTAAGAACCAACCCTCGGGTCTTCGGAGTGACTTTGAGATTTGCATTTTGTCCCACCTTAGGAGCTGCTCTGGTATTAAACTCTCACCTTTCCAGGGCCATTTTTCTGCTGACTTGAGTCCTCCACAAATCCAGCAATTGGACAATCTTAATTCAGTTGCGATTTCTTGCATCAAATCAATAAACAAATTTTTGTCCGATCTTGGCAGACCAAAATTGTTATACTGTTTTTCAAGTAAATCATATTGCTCACTTAAAGTTCTTTATCTTTCCTGTTCTAGTCTCCTCTTTCTCATTTCTGACTCCTGCCTTTTCATTTCTAAGGCAATTTGTTCTATTTTGCTTTCAGGATCCATGCCTTCCTTATTTCTGGAGAAACAAAAAGTGTTATCGAATTGGGCACAAACCCATTCATCATTTTCTTCAAGTAGGTCATTGATGATTGGTTTACTGTCCGAGATCAACCCATTCTCAAACTTAAGATTTTTGCCCACCCAATATGTTTTCCCTTCCATGACACACATACTTAATTGGGTACTGTCATAGCATAATTAATTCACCTGAAAATAAGCCACAAATACCGACTTTTGTTTTCCCCCTACCCACACCGAGGGATTGCATTGTCCACAAGTGGGAAGAGGTGTTTGATTGGCATTTCTCTTCTGGATATTGTGAGCGAATGTCTCTGACTGCCCTTTCCCATGTCTTGCCTTGAGATTATAGCATATCATTTTCTTTCCCCATTTACACTTCACATACTGAGTGCTGTTAAAGGTACAGTGCTCCTCCTTTCCTTTATGGGTGCAGTTGGCCAGGACAGAGCGAGTTGGGGTGCTAATTAGTGAGCATCCCCCACACACATTGTTATGGCTTTGTGCTACAGGGCTTGCAGAGTTCCTTGGGTATGCGTTAATCGGTGGGAACATGACTAGGCTCAGGATCACCAGGATTCCCCACAGACATACCTCTCTGCCTACGCCCACTAGTTTGCTGCTAGCGGCAAGGGAAACCATATTCTTGGCAGCAGAGGTATTCTTCAGGGGACCAAAGCAAAGTCCGAGCTGCATATTGCCTCTTAAGGACATCCCACCTTGATAATTTTATTGTGTCCATTTAACAAGGTATCTTATTTGTTCTCCGGCACTCTTAAAATTTCAGTTCTGCAATTTAGTTTCCCACTAATCCTGTGTTGGTATAAAAGAAACTGCTCTACAGAGTCTAGTTCAGCGATATTCAATTCAGTGGCAAGTACTAGAATTCGGTCAGTCAGAGACAGCTCTTTTTCAAAACACTTAGTACAGAGCCCTCCAGGTTGGACCCCCCATACACAATGTGTAATCCAAACCCTACGACAGATCTGGCACCTGAAATGAACAAAAGGAAAACACCAGTACCCGGAAGCTATACACCGTATTTGATCTAGGTTGTTCATTGGCTTGTTCGGCGCAATTTTATCTTGAGGTCTCCAGGGGAGGAAGGCACTTTCCACTTGGGTGTTTCCTCGGTTGTCTCTATCTTTTCACTCTGGAGGCGTGTGTCTAACCTTTTTCTGCTGTCCGGACTGCTGTGTCTGTGGTTAAAAGTACAAAAAAAACCTTCCCAGAGAAGAGAGAGAGAAACTTCTTTCCAGGTTTTAATGAGGATTTTATTTTTTTGGCTGTATTTTGTGTATGGCGAACCCTAAACGAGCATTTGGTTGGTAATTCTCTGTTTCAACTTGTACAGAATTCTGGGGATGCCATGGTGTATGATATTCCCACCGAATTCCTAGGACTTCACCAGTTGTTTAATAACCTTTGAGGTGAAATATGTACCTTGGTCTGAGTCTATATAGTTGATTATACCTTACCGGGGGATGATTTCTTCCAGAAGGAATTTAGATACTGTCTGGGCTGTACCCTTGAGCTTGGGTAAGCTTCTACCCAATGAGTTAATTGGTCTACTAGTACTAGCAAGAATTTATACCTCCCAACCTTTGGTAATTCAGGGAAATCCACCTGGATTATTTCAAATGGGCGATAGGCATTAGGGCGACTACCCCAAATTACCTGTCATGTCCTAGCTTTGTTAACCTTTTTGCATATCAGGCACCCCTGCACTTCCTGTTTAGCTAATTCATAAATCCCTTTACACCCGAAGAATCTCAGAAATTGTTCTGCCAGAGCCTGTGATCCCCAATGTGTTTGCAAATGTAGTCTCTTTAGAATTTTTCTGGTATAATCCTTAGATATTAATTCCCTCCCATCTGGTAATTTCCACTTACCTTCTTCTAATATACCTCCTATCTTTTTGTATTCTTCAATCTCTTTTTGGAAGGGACAAAGGGGATGTCCCGAGTCCCGCTTTCCCCGAATTCTGGGGTACTTACTGTTAGTAGTGCTGCACTTTTTGCTTCCTTATCTGCTAAATTGTTTCCTCCAATTTGAAATTGTATTCCTGTTTGATGTCCCTTCACTACACGACCGCGATTGCTTCTGGCTTTCGGACAGCCTCCAGGATTTTTTTTATTATTTCTCCATGGACCAGTCCCCATCCCCGATTATTTATTAGTCCTCTTTCTTCCCAAATTTTCCCAAAAGTATGAACCACCCCAAAGGCATATTTTGAATCTGTAAATATTGTTCCTCTCTTTCCTTTTAATCCTTTTAATGCTCGTAAAGCTGCATACAATTCACATGCCTGAGTTGACCAACTCGCATTTGAGGGTCTTGATTTAATTACTTCTCCTGTTTTCCCATCTATGTTTGCATATCTCGATGAAACTTCTCTACTTTTACACAGACACTACATCCTCTCCCAGGCCCAAACATCCTATTTCTGACCTCTGCCCCCCAGATCTTTTCCTGGTCATCTTACTTTACTAAAACGTACATCTCTTCTTAACTTATACGGGTTAAAGAAAAGGAAAAAACAAAGCACAGGCTTTTGAGAAGGGAAAAATCACACACCAACAACTCCTGCAAAAACTTTAGCTGTACAACTTGCTTTGCACCTGCCACACATCACATCCAGACAGTTCTGGATTTAAGATGAAATTCCTTCAGAATGGTGGGAAGAAGGTAGACACAGAGCAGAATGCTTTTTTCTACACCTTTTCACACATGACAAAAAACAACTGCAACTTCATTGGTTTAGGAATAGCTACACATGTGAAACACTCCTAAGAACATCTTAATTCAGCTTTTGTTAATGAACAAGGTTGATTCAACTAGACCATATTAGAAATCCAAGTGTCCCACTGGCTCTGACAGTCCTGGGGAATACAGGGACACTAGTGTCACTACCAGCATTGTACACACAGCTCCAGAGGGCTGGGAAGAGCCGTTGGAGTTGGAGTTGGGACCCTGCACTCACACAGCACCTGAGAATGAGGTTTCATCCCCACACTTGGTCACAGTGGAGCAGCACTATCAGTTTTCACTTTAAATACCAGGACATTTCTGAGTACCATCCGTGAGGACGCCCCTCTCCTCAAAAGGGGTTGAGTTTTTCTGAGAGGAGTAAAATAAAACAGTAACACCCTTTCCAGCTGCTCTGCTCACAACCTTAAATCACTTCAGCGCTGTCCCTGCACATCTTCTAGCAACAACTAAAGCACCAGCACACATTCCTGGGAAGGGTCAGGTCTCTCTCTCTTTTCTTTCAGGCATTTCTCTCTACGCGTGCCGGGGAGTAGGATTGATTCACAGAGAACAGTAAATATGAGAAGCGCAAACTGCACATCATCTCCCCAGACTGCCTTGACCGCTCTCCCAAGCACTCAAAATCCCAACCTGGAACAAAGGAATCTTTCTCTTCCCCCTTTCTTCTACCTCCTCACCACACTCCTCAATGTTCCGTTAAATACTTTCCCAGTAAATTCCAAACACAATCAGAAACTCATGCTTTTCAAACTCATTTCATACATTCAGCAAACTTGCATGACTTTTTCTGTATTACTCTCATTTTCTAGCAGAATTCACAGGAAAACAGAAGCTTAATTTTTCTACATACAATTTGCATTTCCCAGATATTTCTCTACCCTTGTTCTCTCTCTATCAGACACTGTATCTGAGGGCCAGTCCCTGTCCTGTTACAGTTTAAACACCGCTCCTCCCCTACCAGTGCTCCCAGCGGCACGGCCCCGGCAGCTGCACGGGCAGCAGCACAGGGCCAGGGCATCCCGCAGCCTCGCAGGGACCAGTGACCATGCCGCTCCTGCTCGGACGCTGAGTCCCTGCGGTCCTTAAGTTCCCCTCCAGTCCTCACAGGCCACGCTCCCAGACCCGCACATCCGCGCTCGGTCTGGCTGCTTATTTTTTCACTCATATCTTTGCACCCTCTGCTGTAACACGCAGACACCACTCACCCCCCCTGTCGCTGTCGATACTCCCTCCCGATCGCCTTTACTGCCCGCCCGCACCCACTCTGGAAGTGGAGGACACAGGGGACCCGCAGCTACTCCCTTCGTTCCCTAAATCTTTATGCAATAATGGATTAATTTTTCTTTAGACTTATTTTTCTTATCGGGACTCCCCTCCCAGTGTTCTATCATCCAACCCAGCGAGCTGTCGCTTGTTATTGTTATTTCGGGCAACTTCCCTTTTTTTTTTTTCTTCTTCAGTTTCTCCGGGGTTTTTCCCTGGGGTTTTCTCTTTTTCTGTCCCATTTCTTTTACAAATAAAAAATCCCAAGCTACCGTAGTATACCTTCTTACTGTGTTTCACTCTGCGACCTTCCGAATCTGAGAAGTATTGAACTGCAGTTTAAACTTTATTTATTTCAATTTTTCCAATCTACTCACGTCACACAGAGAACCGTTCCGTGGAGCTTTTCGAAAGGAGATGAGCTCTCTTTTCCTGGGCTTGAACTAGCCCCTGGACCGAGAGGTTTACCAGTTTTCCAAATCCTAGGAAACGTACCTCCCTCCCGATCCCCCCTATACCAACCCCCAAAACACCCTTAGTTTTAGGCTTGACACGCGAGAAAGGGTTCTTACACGTAATGTTCGCTTCCCCGGCGACCGACCACGTCCCTTGCGGGATGGTGGAACTGCGATTTCGGGGTCCGCACTCACTTCGTGATAAAATCACGTCTCACTCACGCGCTCAGTCACACCTCACTCAACTATGCAATACTTACGGTTCCTTTTCCTACGTGGATTCTTCGTACACGTTGAGTTTTATGAGTGAAAAGTTGCCGCGATTATCCAAGAGCTCTGGGCCCGTTTCCCCCTTTTCAATTGTGGCTTCTGGTTTTACTTCGGGTTCCTGAATGGTGCTGGGGAGTTTCCTGATCCTGTCAGGTCACTGAAGTCAGCAAGGCGCCTCCTGGATGGAAAGGGGGTCCCACCCGAACCCCAAATCAGGATCATGTCGGGGTCACCAGATTGTTATAGATAATAACTGAATCAAGTTGATTTAAATAGCAAAGCAGCAATTTTTATTTTTGTGACCAAAAATACGGTCCTGGGAAGCCACAAGCGAAAACACGACAACACCGAGCCCGGGGTCGGCACTGGGTGGACACACACACTGATCTGACCTCTATAGCATCAGACCCCCTGTGTTCACACACTGCCATCTCAGAGAGTCCAGCTTTATACAGTTTTTTCTGGCCTGAGGTGAGAGTTTCCTTTGTTTCTGCTGCAGATTTTCATATTTAGATTAAATCCTTTTTCTGGTGCTGCTTGGTACAAAGGTCCTTCCTGCGTGCTGATGAAGGCTGTGTCGGCTCCGTATTGATGTGTAATTTTTCCTTGGGAGTGCTGTTTCTCGCTTACGGGAGCCTGGTGGAGGTGATCGGCTGTCTGATATGTGGTACTTGACAAGTTCTTTATCCACGATCTTTTCCGCTCTGTTGTTGAGATCTCCATCTCCGGGCTAGGTCTGTTGATATGCTAATTACGACCATTGTCTATGGCCCCGGGTGCTGGCAGTGTCTTAGGTTCTTTTATTTTATTTTATTTTATTTTATTTTATTTTATTTTATTTTATTTTATTTTATTTTATTTTATTTTATTTTATTTTATTTTATTTTATTTTATTTTATTTTATTTTATTTTATTTTATTTTATTTTATTTTATTCAACCTTCTTATATTATATAAACACAAATTAAAACAACATATATTACACCTCGAATATTGTGTGGGTAATACACCTTCAATTTGCTCCTGAAGGTGACTTTGTTTGCCTCTTCTACCAACAAAGCTTCAGCCACCACAGTTTGTAGGCAAATGGGCCATCCCCTGCTGATAGGGTCTAATAATTTCCAAAAAAACCCCACGGGTTTTCTCCTTCCTACCCACTCTTGAGTTAGGACCCCATATGCTGTTCCCTCTTCGGTGTCTACAAATAAATAAAAAGATCACCTTATATCCGGGAGGCTTAAAACTGGAGCTGTTACTAAGTCCATTTTTAATTCCTCCAGCTTTCCCTCATCCTCGTAAGTCCACTTTACTAATCCGTCCGTGGTCAGTTTCTGGTATAGGAACCTCACCTTTGCACTAAAATTCTCAATCCATTGCCTGCAATATCCAAACAATCCCAGCAGCTGCCTGATCTGTCTCTTACTCCTCGGAGGTCTCAGTGGCAAAATCCCATTTACTCTCTCAGAATCCAATTTCTTAGTCCCCTTGCTTATTCAACGTCCTAAGTACTTTACCTCCTCCTCTACAAATTATAACTCCGGTTTTGAAACCTTCAGTCCCTGCAGACTTAAAAAATTGAATAGTTTTATGCTCTCCCTACAGACTACCTCCTCGGTTTCCCCATCAAGTAGTAAATCATCTACATATTGCACCAAAGTAACCCCTTTTTCCAACTCATAGTTTCTTAGTATTTGTTCCAAAGCCTGACCAAACAAGTTAGGAGATTCTGTGAATCACTGGGGTAATACAGTCCATCTTAACTGTTGCTTTCCGTGGGTATCCAGATCTTCCCATTCAAAGGCAAAATAATCTCAACACCCCTCTTTCAAAGGGCACACCCAGAAAGCATCCTTTAGATCTATCACACTATACCAGTGATTTTCAGGGCTCGATTGACTAAGCAGGGTATGTGGATTTGCTACTACTGGGAACCGACTCAATGTTCTCTTGTTAATTTCCCTTAGGTCGTGTACTAGTCTGTAACTTCCATCTGGCTTTTTTACAGGTAGAATAGGTGTGTTAAAGGGTGACATGCATGGTTCTAGCAAACCTTTTTCCAAAAGCCACTCAATCTCAGGTTTCAATCCCTGTCTTCCTTCCTGTGAAAGGGGGTATTGTTTCACCCGAACAGGGATTTCTGGGTTTCTTATACTACTTTGAATGGTTCAATGTTCAAATGCCCAACCTTCTCTGCGGTTTACCAAAATTCAGGATTTATCTCCTTCTCATCTCTAGCGGTAAGTGGGCACAGTCTTACGTGTAAATCCTGTCCCTTAACCTCTGTTTTGATTCCTAATTCTATAATCATATCTTTCCCCAACAAATTATACTCTGCCTCTGGAACTAAGAGGAGAGATCCCAGACCAAATTTGCAGTCTGACTCAAAGGTTACTTTTTCAAGCACCGGTACCTGAAAGGGTTCTCCCTTAGCTCCTATTACTGTAACGGTTTTCTTAGATAAATTACATCGCTGGGGTAAATACTGTATGGTTGACCTTTCTGCCACATATCGACCAGAAAAGTGACTTCCTTGTGCGGAGGACCCACTTTGAGGGATATCAAGGACTCCTTTTCTCCTGGGGTCCTCAGTAAATGGAGTCCCTGACCCTGCTAATCTTCCTGGAACATCTTTTCATCCTCTTCCTACAGTCCCTCTTCATATGCCCCCGCTTCTTACAATAAAAAACATTCTACACCCTTCTCGTCCTTTAAAGGGTGCATTAACACTGTCTCTGCAGATTGGGGTTGGTGGATCCACAATGCAGCATGCTCACTCTCCTCAAGACTTGGGGTGGTTCCTGGCCATTAACATACAAATTTAGGTTTGCACAGACCCAACCGCCAAAGGATCCAAAAATTGGCGAGTTTGCACCTGGGCCTCCTCCACATATGTCTGGGCAATAATGTATCATTTTCTCTACCTATCTCTTCTCCTAGGGGAATCATTCCAACATTTCAACATTAAAGGGCTATCCGAGAGAACACCTTTCCCCCTCCCATCGGTTCAGAAGGCTTACTTTTCTTCTGCCCCATCTTCTGAGGTGCCTTCTCACATACTCATATTCACTTCTCCTTGGTCGTGACTCGCTCCCTCGCGGGCTATGAGAACTGCACTACTAGAGGGTCCACAATTGCAGAGTCTCTAAAGAGACCTCTCACACAGGCACAACCCAGGATCACCACCGCCAACCAGACAGTTCCATCTCCCCAACGGACCACACAAAGGCACATATACTTACGCCTCCCTGGGGTCTTTTTCTGGTCCTCATGCATGAATTTTAAGGGGGTCCTGCAGGTTTATTTGCTCAGGTATCGTAATTTAGAGGGGTTCGCAGATCCAGTGTTTAGTGATCGAATTCCCCAGGACAGGGTTATCTGGAGATATGGTGCCTCCCTGTCTGCAGGAATCCGCACCAAAGAGACCTAGATTCGAGTCACGGCACCAAGATTGTTATAGATACGTGACAAATAGGAGGAACCAGTTTAGATTAATTATGGAAAATTTATTAGTAAGCGAATTTAGCAAGCAATAACTCAGTAAAACAGTGCTGGGCGGCCAGGGAGTCATTGTTCCGCCAATGGCTTGTACCAGAAAGCAGTTTTAGTTCATTTTTATACAGTGTATTTTCCAGTTCTTGTGGTTACTTGTTCTGATTTGATGGTGTACTCTGCGATTTTAGCAAGCAGGGGTGAGGAGTTGCTAGCGGTCGCTTCCGTCTCCTGGTGGGAATTGATAAGGGTCTGGTGTGGGCATCTTTCTCAGCACATCCTCTGATATTGTTCTGTCTCTGTAGTCTGGGAGGGGCTCCCCTGTTTGCTCAACAGGAAGAGGTACTAACAAGTAACTCTTTTGTCTTGGGTTACAAAGAGAGTGGGGGCAGTGATGCTTATCTCCGTGGGAGATGTTCTGCTAATGGGCCATCCATTGAAACCAGGAAGGGCATTGTTCTTTATCTTTTCACAACCCATCCTTCCTCCAGGGAGGTATCTTCTACTAATAGCCCATTGAGTCCCGCTGTGTGACTGATAAAATTACTTCATCCCATTGGAAGTTGCTCCAGCCAGGGCGAAGGGCCCAACATTTCTTACCAAGATAAAAATAGAGGTTTTGGGACACTAAGGTAGCCCCCTTCTCCACTGGACTCCAGAGGGAAGCTGGATTTCTCCACATCACTACTGGACCTCTGGAAGGAAACTGCACCTTCTCCAAGACCACTGCTTCAACTGAATCACATCTGTCACACACACGCACATCTGGGTGCGTCAACTCAGGGAAGGAAACACTAACCAAGGCAGGTCTACTAAAGTGAAGGTAGCCTCAACCTCCCATAACCAAGGTGCAAGGTATTACAGAAGAAAGGATAATCTGTCAAACCACTTGAAGGAACCTCTACTATATATGCCTGGGAAGGAAATAATAACCAGTGCTAGAGGGGCCCTGCCTCTAGCCAGGGAGAGGCATGGGATAACAGGGTCTATTGGACGGTGTGGATTCGATGGCCTGGCACATGAGAGCCACAAAAACACAGAGCATTAGTTGATACTGGTTCACAGTGTACTCTGATACCATCAGGACATGTGGGGGAAGAACCTGTTTCCATTGTTGGGGTGACGGGAGGATCACAGGAATTGACTTTGCTGGAGGCTGAGGTGAGCTTGACTGGGAAAAGGTGGCAGAAACATCCAGTTGTGACTGGCCCAGAGGTACCGCGCATTTTAGGCATAGACTTCCTCCGGAGCGGCTATTACAAAGACCCAAAGGGATACAGATGGGCTTTTGGAATAGCTGCTGTAGCAGTAGAGGGCATTAAGCGGTTGAACACCTTGTCTGGACTGTCAGAAAACCCATCTGCAGTGGGACTCTGAAGGTGAAAGAGCAACAAGTGCCAATTGCCACCTCAACAGTGCACCGCCAGCAGTACTGGACGAATCGAGATGCGGTGATCCCCATCCACAAGATGATCTGTGAGCTGGAGAGCAAAACCCACTCACCCTTCAACAGCCCCATCTGGCTCGTGTGCAAGTCTGATGGAGAATGGAGATTGACTGTGGACTATTGTGCGTTGAACAAAGTGACTCCACCACTGAGCGCTGCCGTGCCGGACATGCTGGAACTGCAGTATGAGCTGGAGTCCAAGGCAGCAAGGTGGTATGCCACCATTGACATTGTCAACACATTTTTCTCCATTCCTCTGGCAGCAGAGTGCAGGCCTCAGTTTGCTTTCACCTGGATGTCTCCACCAAGCAGCAAGAAGGAAACACAAGCTTTCCTAGGTGCCATAGGCTTTTGGAGAATGCACATTCCTGAGTACAGTCAGATTGTGAGCCCTCTATACCTGGTCACCTGCAAGAGAAACGATTTCCACTGGGGTGCTGAGCAACAGCAAGTCTTTGCCCAGATCATGCAGGAGATCACTCATGCGGTAGCCCTTGGCAGAGTCAGGACAGGACCAGAGGTGAAGAACGTGCTTTACACTGCAGCCAAGAACCAAGGTCTGTCCTGGAGCCTTTGGCAGAAGGTGCCTGGGGAGACTCGAAGCTGACCTCTGGGATTCTGGAGCTGAAGCTATAGAGGGTCTGAAGTCAATTACACTCCCACAGAGAAGGAGATCTTGGATGCCTATGAGGGAGTCCAAGTTGCCTCAGAAGTGATCGGCACAGAAGCATAACTCCTCCTGGCACCCCGACTACCAGTGCTGGGGTGGATGTTCAAATGAAAGGTTCCCTCTACCCACCACGCCACAGACGCCACATGGAGCAAGTGGATTGCCCTCATCACGCAACACACCCGTATTGGACACCCGAATCGCCCTGGGATTTTGGAGATAATTACGAACTGGCCAGAAGGTGAGAATTTTTGTCTCACTGACGAGGAGGAGCAGGAACAAGTGAACCGGATCGAGGAAGCCCCACCATATAACCAACTGCCAGCAGATGAAACATGCTACACTTTTTTCACTGATAGCTCCTGCCGCATCATGGGGATGAACCGGACGTGGAAAGCAGCTGTATAGAGCCCTACACGACAAGTTGCACAAGCTACTGAAGGAGAAGGTGGATCAAGTCAACTTGCCGAATTCAAATCTGTTCAGCTGACCCTGGACATTGCTGAAAGAGAGAAGTGGCCAAAGCTCTACCTTTATACTGACTCATGGATGGTAGCCAATGCTCTGTGGGGTTGGCTGGAAAGGTAGAAGAAGGCAAACTGGCAATGTAGGGGAAAACCAATCTGGGCTGCTGATGAATAGAAAGACATTGCCACCTGGGTAGAGAAGCTACCTGTGATGTCGATGCCCATGTCCCCAAGGGTTGGGCTAATGAGGAGCACTGACACAACGAACAGGTAGATCTGGCCTCAAAGATGGTGGTGTCAATAACAGAATTACATTGGCAACACAAGGGAGAATTTTTCCTGGTTTGATGGGCCCATGATGCCTCAGGTCATCAGGGCAGAGATGCCACGTATAAGTGGGCACGAGACCGAGGGGTGGATCTAACCATGGACAGTATCTCTCAAGTTATCCATGACTATGCTATGTGAGCTGCCATCAAGCAAGCAAAGCAGGTCAAACCTCTCTGGTATGGTGGGCATTGGTCTAAATATAAATATGTTGAGATTTGGCAGATTGACTACATTACACTGCCTCAAACGCGCCAAGGCAAGCGCTACGTGCTGACCATGGTGGAAGCAATCACCGGATGGTTGGAGACCTACCCTGTGCCTCACGCCACTGCTCAGAACACCATCTTTGGCCTTGAGAAACAGGTCCTTTGGAAGCATGGTACCCCTGAGAGAATTGAGTCAGACAATGGCACTCATTTCAAAATGGCCTTATCAACAGTTGGGCCAGAGAACATGGCATTGAATGGATATATCATATCCCTTACCATCCACCAGCTACTGGGAAATTTGAACGATGTAACGGGTTACTGAAGACCACACTGAAAGCACTTGGTGGGGGAACCTTCAAGAATTGTGAAACAAACTTAGCAAAGGCCAGCTGGATGGTCAATACCCGAGAGTCTGTAAATCGAGCTGGTCCTGCCCAGTCTGAACCCTCGCACACAGTGGATGGAGATAAGGTCCCTGTAGTACGCATGAAAGGTATTTTAGGTAAGACTGTTTGGATTAGTCCCACCATGGGCAAGGACAAACCCATCCGTGGGTTTGTTTTTGCTCAAGGATCTGGTTACACTTGGTGGGTAATGCAGAAAGATGGAGAAACCCATTGTGTACCACAGGGAAACGTAATCTTAAGTGAGAACAGTGTGTAAGGTGTCACTATGTAGATGGTAATAGAATAAGGGGTGGATAATGTCTTGGGTTACAATACAGGGTGTGATAAAAGATCTATTCTATCACCATCTGTTGAGGGTGGGAGCGGTGATGCTTATCTCCGTGGGAGATGTTCTGCTAATGGGCCATCCATTGAAACCAGGAAGGGCATTGTTCTTTATCTTTTCACAACCCATCCTTCCTCCAGGCAGGTATCTTCTGCTAATGGCCCATTGAGTCCACTGTGTGACTGATAAAATTACTTCATCCCATTGGAAGTTGCTCCAGCCAGGGGGAAAGGCCCAACATTTCTTACCAAGATAAAAATAGAGGTTTTGGGACACTAAGGTAGCCCCCTTCTCCACTGGACTCCAGAGAGAAGCGGGATTTCTCCACATCACCACTGGACCTCCGGAAGGAAGCTGGACCTTCTCCAAGACCACCACTTCAACTGAATCACATCTGTCACTACAAAAGGACTACAACCACCATTTAATGGAACTGCTACCAACACCCTGCCTGACGGGGTGTCAGGTTGTACTCTGACTTTGTCAGGGCTTGGGGTCTGTTTCTTTGTAGTATTGTATTTCTATTTTAATTTCCCTAGTAAAGAACTGTTATTCCTAATTCCCATATATTTGCCTGAGAGCCATTTGATTTCAAAATTATAATCATTTGGAGAGAGAGGGGGTTTACATTCTCCCTTTTCAAAGAGAGGCTCCTGCCTTTCTTGGCAGACACCTGTCCTCCAAACTAGGACACCTTTGCATCTGTAAGCACTTACTGAACATGATTTGATAACAACTGGCTAGAGCAGGGGAAGAGGCAGTGCAGTGGCTGGCAGCAGCAAATTGGCTCCCTGCATTGAGATGGTAGGGAAGGCGGTAGCCCACAACTCTGGACGTCTTTTTCCGACGACCGCGGGCTAGAGAGTCCCTGAGAGAGAGCAGCTACTCCCTGCCTCCTTCCCTCCCTCCGCCCCTGGTTTCACAGTGTTTTTCCTACCCCCCCACCCCTGTTGTCACTAGGCATCTGTACCAGGGTGTAGCTAACAAGTTTTCTTAACATCACAATGGGGAAAAGTTTGTAGAGATAAGAGGAGGATAACCTAACCCCCAACAAATTGATAATGCAGGGAGCCTGTTTCAAAAGCCATTGATTAATCAGGCACTTTTAATACTGTGAATGCATTTGCATTATCTTTATTACAGGTAAATAATTCTGTGCTTTTACAATGTTACCCAGGTCTTCTCTTGAGTTTTTGTGAATTCTCATCTTTTTAAGGATATATAAGTCCCCTTGCCATTATTTGATGTCTTTTCTTTGGCTCCCAACCACAGAATATTTTCATAATAAAACTGATCAACTTATATTGCTGGGCATTTTATATGCTAAATATATAAATGCACATTTTTAACATTATTCTGGCAAGAACTATGAAATAGCTCTATATTACTCATCAATTTATTACTAAATCAATATATGTATTGTATATCCTCTATAGGCAATGCTTGGAAAGATAGGCTTGGAAAGATCATAGGCTAAGTGAAGGAAACTAGGCAAGTATTTTGTGACTTCAAAAATGAAACTTCTGTGTGTGTGCTACCTATGCTTCTGCTGAAAGTTACTGCCATAAATGGCAAATAAAATGCAATTTTGGCATTTATTTGGGTAAGATGTCTTGTTTTTCTATAGATATAAGGATGTAGGGGTTTTTTTTGCTTAAACTTCCCTTTTGCTTTTGAAGATGAGGTTTGGCTTTCAAGACCTTTCATTTTGGTAAGAGTGATTCTAGGTATTACACTCACACCATTTACCCAGCACTTCTTTTGCTTCAATAATTTAGCAATTTTAAGTGAAACAGCATTTAGTTTATCTACCATTTAGTTTATCAGTACCATTTACTACCTTATTTGCAGATACCAAACAAAATGAAAATTATGTGTACCAGGACCAATTGACTATTTACTGCAGACTGTAAAAATTGCATGTAATGATTATAAAAAATAAGTGAGTTTAAAGAGCAAATGTGTTAGGGTTATATTTTTAAAAATTAGGTACACAGGAGTCAGAAACTTGCTGTTTGAAGGGGAAAAGGGCAAAAGTAGTTTTGACTGCAGAGAAAACCTATCTCTTCTTCTATTCCATCTATCCAAAGTATTAAGATATTGTAATTTTGTCATCTACGTCCAATTAGCAATGAGAACTACAGAATGAGTTCCCACTGACCTTCCTGCTAATGACTGGAATAAGTTCATCCAGAAACAAGAAACACAAAGTTATACCTGTCCACTCCATAGTTCTTCCTTGTACCAATGTCTGCACACAAGAATCACACTTCAGTACCATAGTTTATGTAATCATTAAAACTTCTCTGCATGCAGACACAGTGTTTAACCCCCTGACTCATAATTCTGGTTAATCAGCAACCTCAAGTGTGGCCAAATGTATTGCTTCATGAAGAGGCTTTGTCAGGCATCTAAAATATATTTAATCTTAGATATACTGCAAAATTTTCAGCAGGATGAGTTTAAGTGTGACTTTCCCAAGGTTGTGTGTGTTTAATTAGCTGGCAGAAGAACAGAGTGGAAGCTGAAAGCAAAGAAGTGCTTGCAAAAGAAAATTATATGGCTGCACTGTGTAACTCTAAAGCTGTTAAACACTATTACTGAAAATAAACCAAAAAACAAACAAAAAAAGGGGAGAGAAAATATAAAGGAGGAACAACAAAATAGATAACTGTTCCCTCATGAGAGACACCTATTTGCTTTTCCCCTGACTCTTCATGCAGCACAAATTTCTTGAGAAATTAGCCCACACTGAAATACTCAGCAAAAACTATATACAGTTATGCTCAGCTTCGAGGAAACCTCTCTGCCTGACCTACAACTATAGATTCCTCAGGAGAAGAAACTGCGTGTTTTAAAGTGCCAGCTGTCCTTCTTTCTGCAACTCTTTGGTTACCAGTTCAAATCTCATGAATCAAATTGTATAATAACACCACTGAAGATGGATGAAATATTTGTAACACAATGTGTGTACTTCTGAGCAAAATTCATTCACATAATTGAAACAATTTTGCTAAATTAACTAAATTACAAAGGCTAGTCATATAAGATGACTACATTAGTCCTTGCTGGCTCTGTTATACTCCTTTCCTAGTTGGAAGAAAAACTCCAGTAATAGGAAAACAAAACCCATAGACTCAGACAAATGACATGTAAGAATTGAGTTCTCATTTTTCTTTGAGGTAATGTTGTGAAAATAATGATTTTTCAACCCAAATCAGTATCTTTTCTTTAATCAACTTTAGAGTCTGTGTTTGGATGAAAGTTACATTTCAGGGTTTTATAAACCACAAGAAGACACAGGTGGTGTCAGGCTGTCTAAAATCTCCCTTTCAAATCTTTGAAATATTTTTGTCAGTTTTCAAAAACTTTGAACTTTACCAAGAGGGATTTAAATATTTAAGATTTTAGAAGGGTTTGGGGAAGGAGGAAATCAAAGCAAAAGGCTATCCAAATATTATTTATCCAAATATTGAAGGTTTTTTCCCCTCCCATCTCAAACATGCTATTGTTTTGGCGGGATTTTTCATTTTGTTTTGTTATTTACAACAGCTTACTTGCCCTCAAAAATGTCAGCATATGAACCCCATTCATGACATTCAATTTCAGTTTTAAGAAAACGCTAGTACTGAAGTACTCTGGCAGGCAAGGATACATCAGGAAGGCATGGCACCAGTTCTATTGCACACTAAGACAATTTGGGTTAAACGAACTTATGTAAGAAGATGCACCAAGGGACTTAACTGTTTTTTATATGGTCAGTTGTGCCCTGATGCAAATGGATAAACAATCCTCCATCCATTTTGCATTTTTCTTACAGTAAAATGAACTGTAGTAGTGCAGTTTTTTAGCTGAAACTCAACACATAAGTCTTGAAAGTGCCATTTCTCAGGAGGCATACAAAAACTTATTTCAGTAATTTTGATCTTCATAAGCATTTATGTTCATTTCTCTGTAGTCACAAGTGTTGATTTCAGTGGCTAGTAGTAGAAATAATATACATTGTTGGGAACTTATCTACTATCCATGCTGCAATAAAAACATAATCCAATATGGTCCAGTATGCTCCAACTGAAAACTGTACTGGGCACTGGTTTTGCTGCATTCCTCATCTATCTGCCTTGCATTCTGAGTATGTCAGGAGCTGCTCCAGCCCCAACCTCTTCACATCCCATACTTGAATTTTTGACAGCCACCAGCTGAACAGGTCCATTTTTTCCAGCAGTTACCATGAGATAAATAGTCACACCACTTTGCTCCCAGTTGTGTGACTGCAGTCCCAGATGCAGATCACCAACAGCATGATTTTTTTTTGGCAGCTACACTTATACCATGAAATGTTTCCATCTCCACAGCTATCAACTGTGGAAGATGAGCCTGCTGCATCAAGCATAAGCCATGAGATTTTGGTCTTTTTTAATCAGACTGTATATGTGGTTTAGTTGTTTTATTCCTTAATTGACCTACTTATCACTTATGTAAATAATTTTTTTAGTCTACTTCATATTCTTTCCTGTGTATCAGGTATTATGATATATTCAAGAAAAAATCTAAATGCTCACACTGCTGAATGATCAAACACAGTTTTAACACAACTTTAAAAGGAAAAATGAAAAACGGGTACTTAAAACGCACTGAAAGATATAAGCATTTTTAATGGAAGAGGAAATTACAGTAATTTCACGACTATAAGGCGCACTGGACTATAAGGTGCACTTTTTTTTTTTTTTTTCAGCAAGGAGCCGTGCTGCGTGCAACAAAGTAATGAATTAGTAACGGAATGGCGCGATCATGGGATTTACTGGCTCAGCTTGGGGCTGGGTGGCTCCGGCCCGGTGCTGCTGCTGGGGTCGGGTGGGCTCGGCTCAGCTCAAGGCTGCTGCAGGCTTGCACTTCCAGGTTGGTAAATTTCCAAACCTTGTCCATATATAAGGTGCACCAGACTATAAGGTGGACTTCCAGGTTCAGACTAAAATTTTAGTCAAAAGGGTGAGCCTTATATTAGTGAAATTACTCTAAGTCCCCTATCCTCTGGTGTATTTTCTTAGTACATAAATTGTTTTAGAAATATGACGCTTAAGAATTAGAGCATAAATTATAAATTGTAACAGTGGTGCAGGAGTTTTGCACCACTTAATTAGTGGTTTCTCTCAGTCTCGTCTGCTTCTCAGAGCCAGGATTAACAAAAACATGATAGAAACTGTTTTTCTTGTGTTTGGGCTTGGTTGTTTATTAAATCTTAACAGAAAGTACAGAGCATTTGACAGCACTTCTACCTACCTGCTAGAAGCGAAGAAAAATGGTGAAAGATGCAGCTGTTACAAGGTCTTTTAAGGGTAAACAGTCCAATAGAGAATTAGCACCTATGTTATTTATACTTTTGACCCAATAACTAGATTCCCATGATCCTTAGTGTGACACTGACTGACCAGCCAGAAACTGCTACCTGAAATCCATGAAGAAGAAGGAAGAAGAAGAAGAAAGATGAACACTGAAAGAGACAACACCCAAAATCCTCCATGTTGTCCCATACCTATTATTATATTATGAAAACCTCAGATTTAAAACCCTTCACCATGTGAAAGCACACACTTCTAATTCACTACACACTTGTGATTTTAACTTCAGCACTCATATTTAGAAGCTGTCCCAAATTCCTCAGGTCAAAAGCAGTGTTCTTCAGGGGCTCAGTGCCTGAAAGCACAGAAGGCTCAAAATCCCCAGGTTTCTGGGATCCATCATCAAAAGTCTGATATTAGCCATGTAACATACAGCGTTGGAAGGTTTTCGGCAAATTAACACATGAACTTCACTAACGAAAGTTGAGAAGAATAGGAAGAATTAAATAAAATAGATAATTTTAAAACTGGGAATTTGAATTTACTGGGGTTTGGATTGTATTTAAACCAATTCCTTGTTTACTTTTCCTGTTTCCTGATCATCCACCCTAAAAGTCGCATTATTTTTCTATCTCCTGAGAATTTCTCAAGGCTTTTGAATCACATTTTGAGTTCACAGTGATACAGCATTGCATCATTTCTGCTAGTCAGGTATATAAATATGCTTTAACACTTTTTAAAAGGAAACTTCTTATCCAGGTTGTGTTCATGCCTAAAAGCCCCTATTTATAAACTGATATTTAGGAGGCATTCCGTAGTCCCCATTCTGTTGGCAGTCCTCTGTTATCCTTGGAGTGCCCGCAGAAGTTACTTAGAACAGAATGCAAAGACAGAAAGTCTCCTCAAACCCTTGACTCTCCCCCCAAAATTGTAAACATTTTATAGCTTCTCCCATTTTTCTCCTCTTTCCTTTCTCTGCAATCATGTATTGCATACACAAGACAGATCAATTCATATGACATGGTTTTCATTGTTTCTCCTGTTATTGTCCTTCTTATTCTGAATTGTAACTTCAGAAAATACGAACAGTCCCATCAAGGATTTCTTAGATTGGCCTGACTGGGAAAGATTTTCCCTGTAAGAAGCCAGAAACATTCCAGCATGAAATTACACTGATGAGCTAGCATATAGAGAGAATTGTTTTCCACAGTGATGCACCTGCTGTGGTGAAGCTGCCACCAGCTGGGGCCGCTTTTAATACTGTAAACTAAGAAAACTATAGAGGCATGATTAGCAGGAGCAATAGAAATTTATGAGAGACAAGAAATAGAAAGAGGAGAAAAGCCCTACACTAATTAGCTAAGAAATTAAGTAACTTTACAATCACTTTGCATAGCCTCAGAGAAATAAGGGCTGAGCTGATATTAAAGATCAACAAGAAGGTTGAAGTTCCTAAGTCCAACAAATTTCAACAGGAATAAAAGATGCTATCACCTGGGAAAACCATACCCTGCAAATATAGTTCTTCATCACTTTAGTGTAATTTCAAACCAAGCTCCAACTACTGTTTCTGTAAACTCATGTTAAATCAGTGTGGTGCCTCTGAGCTTTTCTCTGTATTTTAAAATATTGGATCTAACCAAGTGTGCAGTTTTGGCTGGGGTAATTTTGTCCACAATGGCTGATATGGGGCTGTGTTCTGGATTTGTGTGAACACAGAGTTGATAGCATAGAGATATTTTTTGTTATTGCTGACCAGGGCTTGCACAGAGCCCGGACCTTTTCTGCTTTTCATCCACTTTCCAAGCTGGTGAGGAAGGTGGGGGTGCCTGGGAGGATGGGAGGAGACACAGCCAGGATGACCCCAACTGACCAAAGGGATATTCCAGACCATCTGTCATCATGCTCAGTAAAATGGGGGAAGAAGGAGGGGATGCTTGGAGTGATGGACCTTGTCTTCCCAAGTCACCATTACTCTTGCTGGGGCCCTGCTTTCCAAGAGATGACTGAACACCTGCCTGCTTAAGGGTGAGTCAATTCCTGGGTTAGCTTTTTGTGTGCTGATTTTGCTTTTCCTATTGAACTGTCACTCTACAGTGGTGATGGTATACGTGTGGAAACAGAGATGTAGGCAACCATACATAGAAGCATGTAAAGCACATATATGTACTGTACTTAAAAGCATCAAAAAACATATTTCAAGAATTTTTTTTATTCTTTTGTATTTAAATACTCAGACAGTAATAGTTTTATGAATTTTGTACAAAGTGAAGATATTGTAACTTAATGATATTAAATGTGTTCCTCACAAGATTCCTTAGATTACCATGTGTTACTAACAATACTAAGTAATAGTAATGTATGAAAACCTTGACCGGAATAGCATATATTTGGTAAACAAGAGTAGGTTCCACAAGAGTAGCTTCATTGTCACCATGGGAAGGGGACTCACAGAAATTTAGAGGAAAAATGAAATACAAGAAATGCAAAACATATTAAAGTGGTGCTGGAGATGAAAATTTAATAGGCATTTTCCAATGTGTGTTACAGAAGTGTAATCAACTTCATGTGTTTTCCTTGGTAGGGAAAATTAGATGCACGTATGCTAATAGGATGGTCCAGTTCAAAATTTAAACACAAGAGTTGAAAGTGAGGTTACCTTCCTGCTGCAACAGATTATGGCTCATGCAGGCTGCGCTCATTGAAAGTCTAAGCAAGATATGTTGTATCTGTATCTGGAGAGGCATATACTCATGATATAGGCTTTGCTCTTTTAAAAACTTGAACATTTGAAAATACAGACCTTCAAAGCAGAGCTGGGACAAGAGAAAACAAAAATATATGCAGCTGTACCTTGATTGAAAGGGGCAAGTCTAATTTTAGGCAAAGAGAATCAAACTTTCTGATTGGTTTACACTAAGTGGTATGCTACTATTATTCAGCATTGAGTAGGAAATACTGTTGTGTGTGAAATATGGTGGGAAAGGGCTTAGAAGATCAATGCTGTATAGAAATGGCTTGGAGAAGAAAGGATAAGCAAACTACAATGGAGGTTCCATGTGAGAAGACCCCTGCCTATAGGTATGCAACGGGGCTGCTTACTACATTTTTTTCATATAGATATTATGGATCAAATTACACTTAAGCCAAACTATCTCTCCTCGAAGTAATCCTGATGGCTTTATCATTATTTTCCCCTCACCCTTTCCTAAGTGTCCTGAGGAAAAGCCTGTCTCTGTTTCCTGTAAATCAAATTTGCCACTGTTACCAGGAGAAGTGTGATTTGGTCTACTTAATCAGCCAAACATTGCCTGGCTCAGCATGTCTGTAGACAGTCCGTTAACAGCACCAGTAACTGAGGTTTATCATAAAATTGGTGTATCACACTTGCGAGAAACCAAACGCGGACCAGAAGTTTAAGTAGCAAAAGTCCAGCTTTATTGTCTAACAAGTAGCAAAAGTCCAGCTTTATTGTCTAACAATCTCTTTTTATAGAGAAAAGTTCAGATACATTTGAATGTAACATGCAATATCATTGGATAACTTTGTCTGTCTATAATGCAAGCTATATGCTGACAGGATACTCTAAGATAAACTATTTTAAAATCTGCTATTGCGAAACTACCCTCTTTGAAGTGGTTATAGTATACTAAACAAGCAGGATCCTTACTTCTCCAGATGTCTTTTCCTTTGTCCTTGTACATTTCTTGTAGAATATTTATGACTTTGTTTTTCAAGCGAGGAAGCCCAAGGTTATAGTGACCTAAAAGTTACTTTTCCAGTCTTATGGAATCTTATGATATACCGGAACAAGAGCCAAAGCTCCGACTAGCCTGCCAACATCTCCCCCTTTCTTTTCAAAAACAGCATCAGCAATTTTTCTGATTTGGAAGGAAAAGCACCTGATTACGCAAGGTCCCATTATAACTACTATAAGTATAATCAGAAAGATAACAATTGCCATTTTTATAATATCTTTGATCCAAGCAGAAATCCCAAAGGACATTAACCAGTCATCAAAAGGATTATGATTAACAGTAACCTTTTGGGCATGATCTTGTAACCATTGAAGTTGTTTGTGAATAGAGTCACTATGGTCAGACAGATTAAAACTACACATACCTTCAAATTCTTCACAACCTCGGCTCTGTGTAAGTAACAGGTAATCTATTGGTGCATGATTCTGCAATACTGCTTGTCTAAGGCTATTCATGTCTTGGGCCAGTTGAGAAATGACTACTGTAGTGACATTCGCTTGCTTCACTGTCCAGCAAGCTAAGTGTTGTATTTGGGACAAAGCTTGAGCACTACCTATAAATGGAACCATTGAAGCAAAAATCCGTGCGGTACGACTACAGAGCTCAACCTCATCATTACAGTCAGGATTGAGCACAGTAACATCTCTCTTTGTGCGAGTGTTTTTTAGCGTTTTAAGAGTGGCCAAGGAAGGAGTGAGTAGAGCAAGTTGTCCTAAATAACATGGACCCCCCATAGCATGATGGGGAATGCCTTGCCATGCTCTATCTCCACAGATAAGAAAAATCTTAGGGGGTAAAGACAATGGTTTAGAGATATTAAGGTGTGTTTGTCCAGAGTCCCAACCATATGGTCTGGAGCCACAGTGTTCGGTTACATTGTAGTTTTTATTAGGGGTCATCCAATTTTGTCTCTTTTGATCTGCTAGGTTCCAAGAATATTGTCCAAAGAAAACACATCCTGAGCTGTTAACAGGGTGACTATCAAGTAAATTTAGCTCTTGAGGATCCCAAGGAAGTGTTAAATCCAAACTCTTTATCTAAAAGAGCTAGGCAATGGCTGAAATTGCCTGCAAGGGAACAATTAAAATTAGAGTCTTGAATGGTGATTCTATCAGGTGGCACAGGAGAGCCAATAAGGCAAGTTTTAAAGGGATCTGCTGCTGATTTTAAATGCAAACAAAAGTCTTGGGTGCCTGTCCTATTGGCCCATGTTAATCAGAAATTATTTTTAGGAAAGACGACTGGTTGTCCTTCGAGTGAGGTGATTAAACTAACAAGAAGAAGAAGGTTTACTTTCATCATCATAATGCATACCACAATCTACTAAATATTTGCAGTCTAAAACTTTAGTCCTAACTATGGTTAAAAACACACTTAATGGTCTGGCAAGATGCCACACGTAGAATGCTAATTCCCTTTCCTCTATAGATTCAAACAATGCATAAGCAGTAGAATGATTATATGTAGTACCTAACCATTCATTGAGGGATGGTAAAGGATCAACAGGCAGTTCGTACGCACAACGCGAACACCCATCGAAAGCTGTATGCAAACTACTTGTTTAAAATGTAATACCACATTTACCACAAACAAAAGTACCCTCTAGCCAAGTGCAGCACTCACAATTAGAAGAACGTAAGCACTGAACTCGAAGAGAGCGTATCCTACGTGCTAATTCAACAAGAGAATCAATAGTAGGAATATCAGGGAAGTCCGTTTCCTCAGGTTTATCTCAGGTATTATCAATAATTTAATCCACTGTATCCTGGCCTTCCATCTTTTCAATCGCCAGTCCCGACGTTGACGATACTCCTCCGGTGTCTCCCACAGCTGTAGGCCCTCCAGGGTCACCCAGCCACGGCTTAACCCACTTCGCCGGTATCCAGGTGGGTTTAAGTCCTGTTACAACACAAGCATAATCCCGTCTCCAAGTCAATAATTTCTGTGGACCATACCATAACTGTTTGGTAGGATCCCAGACTGAGACAAGGACAGCGTGATCCTGCAAAGGAGACGACGACGCAAAGTGTGACTCAATGGGTGTCAGCTGAGTGGGCGAGTCAGGACGGTCCACCCAAGTTTTCCAATTATGCACATATATAGCTTTAGATACCACCTCTTGAGGGGTAAGTAACAATCCCCCCTCTTTTTTCAGAACTCGAAAAAGACATTTTAAATCCTGATGCTTTCGTTCAACAATTCCCTGACCTGTGTTATTATAAGGAATACCCGTCACATGCTCGATTCCCCAGCGCTGCAAAAAATGCTTAGTAGTACTACTGGTATAATTGGGTCCATTATCAGTTTTTATCTCATCACGGACTCCCAAAACATCAAAAACCTCCAGCCAATGGCGACAGGAAGCTTTTGAACGACTATTTGCCATTGCTGTGGCCCAGACCATTTTGCTAAAAGTATCAATTGTGACATGTACAAATTTCAACTTTCCAAATTGTGGCACAACAGTAATGTCCGTTTGAAAGATTTGTCTCGGCCTAAGTCCTCTCGGGTTCACTCCGCCGGGCTGTAGAGTGGTAGGTGAGCACAGTCAGGGCAAGAGGCTACGATACCTCTAGCATCAGTCCTGGAAATGTCGAACTCCTTCTGGAGAGAAGTGGTTGACTGGTGGAAAAAACTATGTGAAGACCGAGCAAGTGTAAATTTATCAATACCAATTACAGCTCCTGAGACAGCTTTGTCAATGACAGCATTTCCTGTAGATAGAAAACCTGGAAAGGACAAATGACTACTAATATGTGTGGAGAAAAATGGGTGAGTTCGAACATTAATGAGGTTAAGAAGGGTATGCAACTCTGCAGCTATAAGATTATTACCAACTTTTCCCAAGAGGGAATCCACAACCCATTCTAAAATTGAAGCCACATACAATGAATCACAAACTAGATTTAAGGGTTCTTGGTGGAAATGTGAAAAGGCCAAAACTACAGCTTTTAATTCTAACAGTTGTACAGAGCATCCATGTTGTTCAAAAACAATTGTTTTCCATCCCTGTTCATTTTTGAAAGCATAACCATATTTTCCACTGCGCCCACTGGCATCAGTAAAAAGAGTGACAGTTTTCTGCAACGGTGCAGAAGAACGAATAGTTTGACCCCGCAATGGGAGACTGGCAGAAAAAACAGACACAGGTGGAAAATGATTATCAATTGTGAGGCCTATAGTTGCTGTTGCAAAAGAGTATGATTGTTGTTGCCATTCTGCGCACAGGGAAACCAGGGAAACAGGAATTTGCACTGTTGTATGTTCAAATCCGTATACCAAACGTATTCTAATTTTAGCCTTAAGAATCAATTCTCCTAACAGGTCAATGTGGCTGATAATAGACAATGAGGCGGTACTGGGTAAGAATACCCATTCTAATGGAAAGAATTGTTTAGTTTTCTCCACGTATTGGCCAATCAATGCTACCAATTCCACAGGAACATTTATAACATAAATTACCACAGGTACTTCAGGATTATATCTGAATATAACAGCTTGTTGCAATTTTTTGGATACAAGATTAAGTGTTGCCCTGGCCTCTGGGGTTAATTTTCTTTCCTCCATGATAGAATTAGAACCTTGCAGTAATGCCCTTAAGGGATCAATATCTCGGTTAGAGATTCCTGCCCACACCCTAATACTTTGGATGTCTCCCAATAGTTTTTGAACATCATTGACAGTGTGTATATTGTCATACAATTCAACCTTCTGAGGAGAAAAACGAGTAGCAGTTATAGAAAATCCCAAATAAGACCAGGGTTCAGTTCTTTGTATCTTTTCTTTTGCAATAACCAACCCCCAACTCGAGAGACACTGCAACAACTCCTCCTGTTTCTTTGCTGGCAAGGGTTCTTTGCTGGCAACAAGGACGTCATCCATATAACGGTACGTTAAGAAGGCTTTGTTCTCTTTTCTCCACTTTTCAAGTGCCTTATCAACATACCATTGACAAATGGTTGGGCTATGTTTCATTCCTTGTGGAAGCACTATCCATTCATACCTTTTCATTGGAGCATGGTTATTGATAGAAGGGATGCTAAAAGCAAACCTACAGGTGTCATCCGGGTGCAGAGGTATACTAAGAAAACAATCTTTAATGTCAATAATTAATAGATGATAATTTTTTGGTAAAGCTGAAGGTGAAGGTAAACCCATTTGTAGGCACCTGAAGGCAACATTTGTTCATTCACTGCCCTAAGATCATGCAAAAATCTCCATTTCCCAGATTTTTTCTGAATAACAAAACCAAGTGTATTCCAAGGACTATTAGAAGGTCGTATATGACCTTGACTCAATTGTTGATTTACCAATTCTTGTAGATGTTCTATTTTTTCTTGGGAGATGGGCCACTGAGCAACCCACATAGGTTCTTTGGTGGTCCAAGATAACTTAATGCATGAGTGAGCATCTACCTGCTCAGTGGCTGCTCCGGAAAAGGTTGAATGGTCAGCACAACATTCCACTGACTTAAAACATCTCTCCCTAGTAGCCAGAGCGGAGTGTTTAAAACATAAGGGCGTGTTACAGCCTCATTCCCCTCCTTGTCTCTGACTAAGATGGGCTCTAGGCTTTGCCATGTTGATGTAACACCCGCAACGCCCAAAAGACTTTCATTCAATTGTCGCAAAGGACACTGACTAGGCCAAAAATCAATGCGGACAATAGTAACATCAGCTCCAGTATCTAACATCATAGATGTCTCTAACATAGTAGAATCTAAAACATTTCCAGAATGCAGTTGAAGAGTTACTTGCCGAGTCAGTCTGGTATTAGACATAACTTCAGTGAACGCTACCAAAGGTCCTGTACTACCAAAGCCACCAGTCCTTTTGTTTTTTGTGGAAGTTGGAACCTGAGGGAAAAACGGAATAAGTTGAGCAATTGCGCTACCTAGTGGAATAAATGCAGGCGGACAGAAAACTTTCAGCATAATCCTGATCACCCCCTCGTGATCAGCATCAATTACTCCTGGAAGGACAAAAAAACCTTGTTTAGATGCAGACGACCGACCTATTACTAAAGCGGCTAACCCTCCTCCTAAAGATCCAACAGAAGTGATGTTAATAAGCACCACCTTGTCATCAGTCACAGTCACAGAATCAGCAGTTACCAAGTCGACTCCAGCGCTTCCGCTGGTGGCTGGGAACATGTTGTAAAGGCAGCCGCTACTGCTACTGGAGTCGGGCTGGCTGGGGAGTTTGATATCTGAGTCGCTGCACCCCCCACGCGGCTCATCGCGTTTCCCTGCAAAGGGGTACCATCCTTTTTAAAACGCGATCTACATTTATTAGCTTTGTGCCCAAATTTTTCACAGCGACGACAGACACCAGCAAAAGATGATACAGGCAATGTAACAGATACAGATACACGTTGTTCTTGCGGTCTCAAAGGGCATTGTTTTCGCATGTGACCCTGTTGACCGCAATTAAAGCAAACATTGGGTGGAACCTTATTGCTCTGTGACTTGCTAGCTTTAGTTAATGCAGCAGCTAAGGCTGTAGCATGTATGCGAGCTTTTTCCTTTTCTGTCTCAACTGGTGCACGTGAACATATCTCAATCATTTGCAATAGAGTCATGTCAGGGGGTAATGTTGCAAGTAAACGTTTACATGTCATGTTTGCATTTCTTTAAGTAATGTCTTTCATCATGTGAGGTATGTCAGGTGCAACCTCTACCCCTTCTTTTATGCGATCCACAAAGCGCAAAAAGGGTTCGTCATCTCCCTGTTGAATTTGTAGATAGGGTTGGCGTGGCTTGCCAACCTGTGGCAGAAGGCTAAAAACTTCTAAAGCTGCTGCTTTACTTTGTGCTAAAATTTGTGTATGTATCATGGCCTGCTGCTGTGGATCAATAAAGCGACCTTGCCCCATTAACTGATCTAAATCAGCATACCACAGTGGATCTCCGTCAGGTAAATTTAGATTTTCCAATTGCTTACTTTCCAACCTCTCCTGCCACTTATTTATAAACAACATGTAACTAGTGGGAACCAAGATTAATTCAAAAATAGTTTTAATGTCTGTAGGTACTAATTCTTGATATTTAAGCACAGCTTCTACCTGCCTGCGAACCAATCGATTATCTACCCCATAATCCATGACAGCCTTTTGCACTTTAGCAATAAGATTCCAATCCAAAGGTTGATAATGATTCCCATTTATATCACGAAGCACAGGAGCAGCTACAAGGTTAAAATCTCCGGTTAGTTCAGCATTAGTTATGACCCCTTTCTATCTTTTAGTCATGTCAAAGTTAGGATCTCTCGGAGGATCCTCATCCTTTAAGGAACCTTTCAAAGCATTTACCTTCCCACTCGTAACATTGTTCCCCCCGCCCGCTCCACCCATACCTCCCTCTTTCTTTATCCCTTCCCCGTCATTCCCCTTATCTCGGAACCACTTCGAAAATGCTTCTAAGAGTCCATCCGAGGGAGGGGGATCAGGTTTCCTGATCCATCTCTCTGCTTCTTCTACAGACAATACCGGTAACCCTCTGTTTTTTAAAAAATGTTGTGCAGCTTCTAAATCAAAGGAATGATCATAAATGGTTTGCAAAGTCCAACGACGACGATCCATTTGTTCAGCAGTAAGGATAGGCACAGAATTTTCCTCTAGAGCCTTCAACCCAGAGACAATAGCTTTGTGAACCTGTTTATAAGCTTGTTTCACTGCAGAGGATCTGGAACCTTTATCTAGCCTCTGCATTTCCGTTAACAGCTGCAACATTATTTCTGCTTGTTTTTGCAACTGTTGACTGAGGGTAGTGGGTTCAGGATCAATGTCCATGTCCTCAGGCAGAGGCACAGACGCCAGATTTACTGGGGATGGCAGGAAGGGGTTAGCTGGAGCAGATGGCTGTGCCGATGAATCAGAAGGCGCCAGCGGGGCGGCGGGGGCAGCGGGAGCAGGCGGCATAGCTGACGCTTGCGGAGGTGATGGTTCCCAAGGAGGGATAATGTCATCATAGGGACCACGAGTAGCTGGGGCAGCAGCATATAGTGGTGGGGGCTTAAGCAAATGTTTGGAGGAAGACAGTCCCGATGCCGAGGGCTCGGACGACAGGGACTGCGGCTCAGCCACAGGAGACTGTGGTTCAGGCGAAAGCGAAAGCTTCTCTGCCGCAGTCGATACCAAAGTCTGTGCCGCCAGACTTAACCTCAGCTTCAGCCCCTAACCCCTCTATTAACAACCATAACTGCCGATAGGTGGGAGCTAAGTTCTTTGCCTCCTTGTTTGGTTTGAATAGCTTCCCATAGGTCTGCTCCCACCACCTGCCAGGTTTTTTCATTAAAAATATCGACTGTCTCTTTAAGAAAGGCACGCCGCTTAGCCCAAAATAAAAGATCTACTAGCTGAGAAGGGTTAAAGGACTCTCCTTTTTTCTTTGCTAGCGATATCAAAGAGTCTACTGTAGTTTTTTCCAGGGCAGAAATAGATCCTCCCATCCTGCTCAAATACAGCCTCACAGGCTACAGCCTCTAAGGGCTCCGACTCACTGGTCGATCAGTGGCCACTCATGTCTCTCTCGAACGCCTGGTCACAACCGCAGCAGGAGGAAGTGTCTCAGGCAGAGTAAACTCCGAGTCCGCAACTCATGATCTTCAGTAGGTCTCTCTTTACCACCTCATCACGTTGGTGTCACCAGGATGCGAGAAACCAAACTTGGACCAGAAGTTTAAGTAGCAAAAGTCCAGCTTTATTGTCTAACAAGTAGCAAAAGTCCAGCTTTATTGTCTAACAATCTCTTTTTATAGAGAAAAGTTCAGATACATTTGAATGTAACATGCAATATCATTGGATAACTTTGTCTGTCTATAATGCAAGCTATATGCTGACAGGATACTCTAAGATAAACTATTTTAAAATCTGCTATTGCGAAACTACCCTCTTTGAAGTGGTTATAGTATACTAAACAAGCAGGATCCTTACTTCTCCAGATGTCTTTTCCTTTGTCCTTGTACATTTCTTGTAGAATATTTATGACTTTGTTTTTCAAGCGAGGAAGCCCAAGGTTATAGTGACCTAAAAGTTACTTTTCCAGTCTTGTGGAATCTTATGATATATCGGAACAAGAGCCAAAGCTCCGACTAGCCCACCAACAACACTGGCAGTCATGATTTTCTAAAACTGAGAAGCTCCTTCTACTTTTTTTATAGAGTAAGTGTTATTATAGTGACCCAGACCATTCGCTGATGAAGATTAGACAAATCTCAGGAACTGGCGATACTCACAAAGCACAAGCTTAGCACCTTTGGGGAGAAGACAACAGCCACAAGGCTGTCAGCTGCCAGGCTCGCACAGACCCTTGCACCAAAGGTTGGGTGGAGAGAGGCTTTGGGTGTGTGTGTTGGAAAAACTTCTCATCAGAGGATCAGTGATTGCCCATCCACCAATGTGCAGACCAGCCCAGTTGTGGGGCCCTTCACCTGAGGAAGAGCTTATCTACAGCAGTGGGGATGTCATAGCCCATCAAAGGCCCCCACCAAAGGGGTCCCCAGGCCCTACACCAGAGCACTGCAAGTGATGCAACAGACCCTCAGTGCTGCAAAGTAAAGTGTCAAACCTAGCCCTATACAGGAGGACCAGGGGCATTCCCACCTGCCCAAAGCGTGCATTAATCCATGGAATTCTATACTCCTTAGCATGTGGCGTCATGGCATGGGTCTCTCACCACCAAGAAGACCAGATGGAGGGAGTAACAAGATGTCGTTGGGATCCTCAGATGGGAGATATGCTTCCACCTAACCCCTGTCTCTCCCTTTCTCTCTGCTTCTTTTACTATTAAATAAAATACATATTTTTTTTGGCACCAGCATCTAACCATGTTTGGTTTTTATCTCATTTTTGTTTATGTTCTGAACCTTGTAAGTTCTTCCCAGTTTATACATATACAGAGACATAGCTTTCTTTGCTTCTCTGGGTTTAAACCAGATCATAAAGCAGTGGAGGAACGAGTTTACCTCCACACTTCACTTCTGACCTGCTTCATAAATGAAGATGCAAAATGGGATATTTGTATTTCTATTTTGTTGCTGAACTCAGCAGAACTCAGCAGAAACAGCATTGCTGAAGTCACTTCCTTCATCCTGATTGCTTGGCACATGAAACATAGCAAAAGTAATGAGTTCTCCTGCCCTCTATTTAAAACAGCTGTGATGCTACTGTGAAATTAGTTTTTGCTTTTGCAAAATTAGATTCTGTTGTATCTCCTCTTGCACATCTCTCTTTTTGCACATTCATCTCTGTTATAATACCAGGTTTCAACAGAAGAGTCTTTGGTTGTATTTGAACCAAAGTGAATAGATGGTGGCTTGTAGAATACTCGTTCTCTGCTGTTCTTTTATGTTATTTTGATTTAGATTGATTTGGAGTGTTTAAAAAAAATTGAAATAGAATCTATAAAACTGTTGGTATACTTCAAAAACATATAAAATACAGCGTTTTAATTTATTTTCTAGTAAAAAGCTACCTGTTGGTCTGGATGTATTTAACTTCTTTTATGGTGGAGTGGAATAGGGAGATACTTATTTTTTGTGGAATTGCATCATCAAGAAGAGAAATTTGGGGATTAATATATTCCTATGCATTGATACACAGTGTAGTAGCATTTGATATATGAATTTGGCAATTACAGAGTTAATTCTCAGCAGTAATTCTGCAAAATAAGATAACCAAGTTCCAATCACAATGCCTCAAAAAAAAAAAGGGGAGGAACCCCCAACAAAAACCAAAAAAACACCACCACGAAGTAAAAGAACCCCAATCCATATTTATATCAGTGTGCCTGTTGTGCAAAAGCAGAGACTGACAGAACAGAGGTCTCTCAAATAAACAAATAGATTTTTACAAGAAGTAAAACACGAAACAAAACATCCAGTCCAAAGTCCTTATAGATCTCATACTATTTGTCCATAGGCAAACCAGGAAGATTCTTTTATTTCCTTCTCATAGTCATGTCTTTATCATCAGCTTAACAAGAGTCTTTGTAGTTATCCCTGACTATTTCCACGGCAGTGGGAATAAATTAGAGGGACAGGTCCAATGCTCTGTATTCCTGATAAAGAGCATCAGTGTTGGTCAAAATCATAACATCAAAGCTGTGAGACATTATTCCAACTGTGGCTTTTGAGATGGTTTTAAAGACACTTCAATGCAAAAATTCAAAGTTTACCATTTTCAAAACTGAATTTCTTAGCAACTCTGCTGCATGCTGACACCAACGGAGATTAAGACAATTTCCAGAAATTGTTCATATGGTCCAAATTCTTTGCAAGGAGTAGCTGTATTGGTGGCGGCAATGTATCTGTCTTACAGGCTGCTGCCCTTGTATGTACCTCTAAGGGAACAGTGTCTTTTTGGACAGAAAATTACTTGGGAGGAATGGGTCTGCCATAATTCTTGCCACCTGTTTTTTTGTAGCTAGGTTATTTTAGGTGGTTTCCATGGCAGACAAACATCACCTGCCTTGCAGGGACACCTCACTAAAATGCTGCTGGGAAATGGTATTGACTGGTGGGACTGAAAAGTTATAGATCATATTTGTGCAACTCTCTTACATAATTCAAAAGCACCTTGATGAATTGTCACAAAGGGTTTTTTTAAGACTTATTTTGATTTAGCTTTTTTCAACAGAAGATACTTTATCTGACAAAATTTAACCTCAAATTCTTTCCTTCACAAAATTCCATGCAAGAATTCACACGTGTAATAACATTTTCTACACTGGGACCAAATTTATATTAAGCTGGAAGAGAGCTGCACAGATACTTACTGTGCTTTGCAACTTTCTGCCATAGATCACACATTTGTTATATATCCTAGGTCATCATGTAGAGCTTCTGATCTGAATCCAATTCAGATCTGCAGAATTTTTAATAAGATTTATTGTGTCACTCGGAGTAATAAGGAATTTTAAATTGCAGGATAATAAAATAAAATTATAGCAAAATCTGTTAGTGCAATAAAAAGATTAAGCACAGAGTGGTTTAGACAAAAAGGAAAAACAAACCAACAAAACAATGTTTAGAAGACATTTTCAGGGTCTGGATTACAGGGCAGCAGGAATACTCTCCAGGTTTCTGAGATTGTGCTCTTTTGGCCCGTGACTTACACATAATTCCTAATTCTGATTCTGTTACAAGATTTGGCAGTTCTGTTTAAAAGATGTTTGAAAACAAAGTCATCCCCAGAACTCCAAGGCATATATCTAGTATCCATATTATCATTTAAATCATGCAAAAACATCCCAGATTCAGAATTTTCTGCACCAGGCACAACAGAATTATTACACAGGCCATAAAAATATCAGTTTTTGTCTCTAGGAAGGTTAGAGGTCTCTGGGTTTCAAATTCTTCTTTTTGTTGGATCTAATATTTTACTATTGTTATTCTACTTGGATTGAGACAGAATATAAAAACATTCTGCGCACAGGACAAAAAATTGTGTGCTTCAAAACACTTTTAAAAATATCCATAAGTTTCAAAATCTCTTCAGGTTATATGGACTTGTAGAATAGCAAATCAGAAACTAGAAAATCTAATATACCTATATAATCCTAACTATATCAAGAGCATATAAAATAAATAATGATGCTCAGTTCCCATGTAGCCAATACCTTTTCCAGGACTATGTTCTTTTCCCACAGGATATCTAAAAAAGGTTTCTTAAAATATACTTCAAATTACAACAGATCTGTAATTCATCATTCATTATTAGACATTGAGGTTTGATTTCACTTTTGTTTTTGTTTTTACTTGGGTTTTCTTTCCTGTCATTTTAAATTAAGACCAAAAGAACAAAAGAGCTTTTAAGTGGGTATTCCACCCTGGAATAAACGATGATGTGTGATGGAATAAGGCAATTTTTCATGCATTTTAGGTGCAGATAGTGTTTAAAACCTTTATGGGTGTGCTGCAGAAGTACAGAGACTCTGTTTTAATTTTTTTTCCCCAATGCAGCCTCGCTTCAATCAACAAATCTATACCTGGAAAAAATGGGATGATTGAAAGTTCTCTGAAAAGAAGGAAAATAAGTGAACCTGCTTCTTTTTTTCCCAGGGAAAAAGCAAACCCAGCACGTTTGAAGATGCTTTATCGGTGCTAAGGAGAATGCCAAGCCACACCATGATTCTGGCCGGTCCCCGCAGGGCTGTCTTGCCATCTGGTGGTTCCTGCCACTCAAGTGCTCAAATGCCAGCTGGTTTTGTCAATAACTGACAGTTTCAGCATGGTTTTACATCATATCTATTTCTAACTACATACTCTGTAGTTAATTCCTGAATAAACATCTAATGCTGTGTATTCAAGCACTTTTTTTTTTTCTCCCCAAGAATAGGGATAATTATGAGTCAAGTACTTGTTTCTTCTCAAATCAGATTTCAGGACCAGCTGGCACCAATACTTTTCTACCATGTTTTTGTTTTCTATGGTTTTTATTCCCCTCCATGTGTTGACACAGAAAGCTTTTAGTTGGACCAAACTGCTAATCTCCATGTCAGCTGTATATTTCAGCCTTTAATCAGTAACAAAGAAAACCATCTCCTCCCTTGGTGCATAATGGAGAAGAATTGGTTAATTTCACAGACTAATGTGGAATAATTAACTGTTTTGGGATCTAAAGTATTGCCTCTGAATGCCCAGAGGTACTTAGTGTTTTTTCTTCTCCACCACTTTTCAATCTGATCTTGTTGGGAGATCTCACTCTGACTCAATCTCAGACCTATGTCTTTTGCCATAGGTCTCTGAGCTGGTTAACGATCTTTGCTGCATATCTACACCACTTACAGATTTCCTATTATTGATTTTATTCCCTAAGATTTGCAAAATTTTTCTGTCTTACACCATTAAGGCAGGTTGTTGCAGGTGGTGATGAGGACTTCACACATACAAATAATCAAGTAAATGTATGGATCAACATCCAGATCCCTCACAAAACATTATAAGACAATCCAGATAGAGCTAATTATCTGCTAAGTAAGCAATGTAATAAAGGTTGTATACAAATTCTACAGTAAAACATCAACATCAGCTCAGATCTCCATCTTCAAGTATCTCAAGCAGTAACTCAGTCTGAACACAGAGGCAAACAGTATAGACTTTTTTCTACTAGGCATATTAAAAAAAAAAAGGAGATGGTAGAATGTAGTAGAACCATTTTCAACTAATAATTCTTTAATCTGCAAACCTCTGTACTGCATTCCTTCATCAGCTTATGTAATGCCTTTTTTTTTTTTTTTTTAATCTTGGCTTCCTGTGACTTTTTTTTGTTCCTCTTTGAATTTCTACATATTTTTAAAAAATTCTGGGGGTTCAGTCTAAAGCACAAATGTAAAATATGGAGACCTAGATATGTTGCACAGGTTTTTTTCATTAAGTTGAAAAGGATAGAAACGTTTGTACATTTATATCAAAATAATGCATTGAATTTTGAATGGTAGAGTCCTACCACTGTGGGGATCATTTCCTCATGTAAAACAGAGAAAAATTCTTAATTGTTCCATGTAATCCTGGTATCCACATAATTCCTTATCTAAAACTAGAAAACCTTCTCTGTGCTCTTATTTTGCTATTAGTTTGAGTAGACCTTCATTCCTTGATGAAACGGGGAAAAAAAAATTTGCTAGGGGTGTATGCTGCTTTCCTTCATTTTTCTCTCTGGATTTTCTACATTTTAGTTCCTTGAGCTTCAGTGTTCATCTTATGACTGTAACTAAGATTATCAATCTTTTTAAGACTAAACCCTAAAGGGTTTGTCCCATTCTTAGGTTTATAGAGTAAGGTTCCCATTGTATTGATTAGTGTCTTCTGCCATTCCTAACATCTTGTTTGATTTTCACATACACTGCCTGTTCCTCTAGGGCTCCAGAGCACCTTTTATTTCACTCTCCACTTCTTTTTTCTTGTTTTTTTCTTAAAAGAATCAGAAATCCCATTTCTTTCCCATTTAAATAACTCTCTCCCACTGCAGGTCCCTCACTTTGTAGCTGGACTGCCTTATACCCTGCAGCATCCAATGCCAGAAAAGCTCTTCATTCACTCAGCAGTTCAGAGCAGCATTGTGCAAATGAAAACAAATTAAATGACAGATGGCTTGTGGTACTTTAATGAAATGTCTAGTCACTAAGCAGCCTCACTCTTGTAAACTCCATTAATGAATTACAGTAAATTCACGAATACAAGCCGCACGGAATATAAGCCGCACTGCTGGTGTGTTGGCAACATTGTTGCCTTTGTTAATAGAAAAGCCGCACCCGGAATATTAGCTGCACTTTAGTTCACAGCGAACTTTCACAAAGTCGTCATTTAGTAACACAATCGCGTATTGCCGGGGTTTACTGGCTTACTGCCAACCTCGGAAACATTGTTTCCAAGTGAAAAAAGACACAGACGATAGCTGCGGCACCGTTCCCTGCAAGTTTTGTTTACAAGCCGAAAAAGACAGGAACAATAGTGTGGTCATTTTGCGAGCATTCCCAACGGATCCGGGTTGCCTTTAAACAGCCGCTGAGCCGCGCGGGCGGGCAGCCAAGCACCGAGCGGAGCCACATCTCCGCGCCGGCACGGCCACCCGCTCAGCCCCGCGGGCGAGCGGCCGAGGTGCCCGAACTCAGCTCTTTCCCTGCCACACGCATCGGCGCAAATGCGCCTGTCCTGTGAGCTCAGCGAGCGCCGCCCTGCCACCCGCCCCCTCAGCCCCTCGGGCGAGTGGCTGAGGTCCCCGAACTCAACTCTTTCCCTGCCACACGCATCGGCGCAAATGCGCCTGTCCTGTGAGCTCAGCGAGCGCCGCCCTGCCACCCGCCCCCTCAGCCCCTCGGGCGAGTGGCTGAGGTCCCCGAACTCAGCTCTTTCCCTGCCACACGCATCGGCGCAAATGCGCCTGTCCTGTGAGCTCAGCGAGCGCCGCCCTGCCACCCGCCCCCTCAGCCCCTTGGGCGAGTGGCTGAGGTCCCCGAACTCAGCTCTTTCCCTGCCACACGCATCGGCGCAAATGCGCCTGTCCTGTGAGCTCAGCGAGCGCCGCCCTGCCACCCGCCCCCTCAGCCCCTCGGGCGAGTGGCTGAGGTCCCCGAACTCAGCTCTTTCCCTGCCACACGCATCGGCGCAAATGCGCCTGTCCTGTGAGCTCAGCAAGCGCCGCCCCGCCCCCGCCCGCTCAGCTGTATCCCCCCTGCCCCCTCAGTCACCCCGCCCCCGCGCGCTCAGCCACCCCACCCCCGCGCACTCAGCCACCCCGCCCCCGCGCGCTCAGCCATACGCCCCCGCGTGCTCAGCCACCCCGCCCCCGCGCGCTCAACCACCCCGCCCCCTCCTCCGCGTGAGCCCAGCTACCCGCGCAGCCGCACAAGGGCGGCCAACGGCGCAGCCGCAGAAAACTGAAAACACTTAAAAAAATACAGAAAAATATCACACTTTTATTAAACTTTTAAACAGTTTCATTTTTCATTCATCAGCCGCTTCATCAGCGGCTTCATCTTCCGTGAAACCGTCGAAGTCTTCGCCCTCCGTATCGGAAACCAGCAGCTGGGCAATGGTGGGATCCAGCGAACGTGAGGTGGTTTTGCCGGCACCTTCACCATCAGAGTTATCACCTTCGGTACTCCCGATGGCATTGCTGGTCAGTCCAGGAATGACGTCGGCTTTGGCGAACCCTCGGCTGATAGTTCGGGTAGTTACTTTACCCCAGGCATCCAGTATCCACTGGCACACTGTAGCGTAACTTGCCCTGCGCAGCCTCCCGGTGTTGGTATAGGAGTGTTCGCCTTCCAACATCCACTCTTCCCACAGAGATCGCACTTTAGACTTGAAGGAACGAATAATACCTATGTCCAGCGGCTGCAGTTCTTTGGTCAAGCCACCCGGTATTACAGCAAGCTTCGTCTTCTTTATTCTCGCGATTTCTGTCACGGTTTCCGTCGTATGGGCACGCATGGAATCCAAAATTAGCAGTCCCGGTAACTGATTAAGGAACCTATGCAATGTGCCACCGTAAACGTCCCTTAGCCAAATCTTCATTGCGTCCTCATCCATCCAGCCTTTTGAATTAGCATGAACCTTTATTCCCCTGGGAAATCTCTCTTTAGGGAGGGTTTTTCTTTTAAAAATGACCATGGGGCGTAATTTCTGCCCAGCTAGTGAAACGTCGAGGACGACCGTAAACGATGTCTTTTCATTCCCCGTGGTTCTTACCGGCACCGTCGCTGTTCCGGTGTGCTCCACGGTCCTCGTCAGCGGCATATCGAATGTGAGGGGTACCTCGTCCATGTTTATAATACAGTGCGGCTGTATACTATTTTCAGAGATCTTGTCTTTGCAGTAACTCCGGAACCTGGCTACCTTTTCTTTGTAGTCCGCCGGCAACCGCTGACACACCGTGGTCCGTGTACGGACAGAGAGCTTGTGTCACTTCATAAAGCGGAAGCACCAAGATGCTCCTGTTTTAAATTCTTCTATATGCAATTGCTTTGCAATTGCTTTGGCTTGTACCCGAATGGCAACAGTAGATACACTTCGGCCAGCTGCCCTTCGCTCAGAAATCCACTGATAAAGTCTTTCTTCCAGCTCTGGCCATTGTGCTCTGCGGCGACGGAAACTTTTCTTTGTCTTCCTTGCGAGACGAAGTTCGTCTTCTTGCTGTCTCCACCTACGTACCATGCATTCATTAACGTGGAACGCTCTAGCTGCAGGTCTGTTCCCATGTTCTTTTGTATAGCTGATCGCTTTCAATTTAAACTCCGCATCGTACGCTACTCTCTTCTCCGCAGCCATGCCGAGGGAAGAAGTCGCCGAGGGGAGAACAAGCCGAGAAGAGAACACGCTGAGGGCAGAGCACGCCGAAAAAGAACGAGGCGCGGGAACTCATCCTGTTAAATACCCCCCCGTCCTCCAGTAATGCCGTCATCCACAGGCAGACAATAAGCTGTTCTCTGATTGGTTCATCGTCGGAACAACGGGAAACCATGGATTTCAGACTGTTTTGGCTCGGGACTGGACCAGCATGATACTAGGTAAGGGCAGATATCACATTTTTGTAAATAGATTAGCCGCACCGGAATATTGGCCGCATTTCTGGGTTTCCATCAAAATTTTAGTCTTCTCGCTGCGGCTTGTATTCGTGAAATTACTGTAGCTCTTGTATGAGCTACGGTAATGGAGTAGGCACAGGCAGAGATGCTGAAGCTGTGTTTTGCAAGATCTGCACCAAATAATTCTTCTTAAAGCAGAGATACCTCCTCCAGCTCCTGTACCACAGGGTCAAGATTCTGACATGACCACCACCCCACATGACCCAGTCACAGGCAGTCCTTGATTTTAAACTCATCACCACTATAAATTGATTCACGTTTATGGTGTTTATGGTACCTCATGGTCAGAGTGAAAATGAATCTAAGAGAGCTGAGTGGTACATGTATCCCACAAGAACTCTAGAAAGGATGTCATCATTGTCATCATAGTAAAAGATAGGTGGTATCCTCCTGAAATATTGTGCAGGCAAAAAACATTCTAACAAGATTCAGTTGCTCATTGCCAATATTGGTGGGTATAGTATGGCTATATATCCCTGCATTTCCTGTACTTGTCATGGATTCAAATATTGCAAATGCAAGCTTATGAAATTGATATAACAGTGAGTCTATCCTCAGGTGCCATGGTGATAAGCAATTACAGCCAATCAAACTCCCACTACAGATGATAGAACTGGTCCCAGTGACTTCAGCAAAGAGCTTTGCTATTCCATTTGCAAAGCAGCTTAGAAGCACCATTCAGTGCCATGGTTTTACATTAGAGTATAATAAACACATTTTTGAAAAAAAAATTTAAAACCAGCAAAGCTAAGTATCACAGCGAGGAGCTGTGGGGGAGGTTTCGCGATATTGTCCGGTAAAGTGTCCTTAGAAGGACGTCCATCAGTCACAGGCTCGTCCTCGCTCCCGGGCAAAGTGATCAGCTCTTTTGTGAGGCTCCACTTCGGCAGAGACAGGAGCCGTGTTTGGAAGTTCCAAGGTGAAGTTTATTGGTCTTCTTCCTCAGAGGGGTCCAGGGACTAACAAGCTCAGGGAGGCTGAGGGAGCAGGGGTTCATATAGGGTATATATGAAACTGACAGTCCAGGGGCGGTAGAAAGCAGGGAGTCCAATAGAGTACAACAGATTAACATAAAACAGAGGGGCGTATTGGGGATAATTTTTCCATAACCACCATGAAGAGGGAGTGCTTAAGGGCATTCTCTCCAGGGGAATGGGGCAATTTAAGTCCCCGGTGGGCCATTGGCCTCCACAGCTAAGTGCCTTCTGAAACATCTTAGAATCTTAGAGGTCAATCAGCCTATTAAAATACGGGATTTCTTTTTTTATTTGCCTGAGTTGAAAGTGAATGCTGACCCTGGTCAGTCCACAGTGCTGAGAAATAAAACCAGTTTTTGTAAGAATTCTATGTGAGCATGGTTTTGTGTGCACAAGCTGATCATATTTTGTTTTTCATAGGAATCAGCATGTTTTACTGAATTCCAGACAAATAGTCAAATCCCAGTGTTATACTGAGACACCAGTTCTTGATTTATTAAAGCTTGTAGGAATTTTGCCATTTAATGCGAGTAGAAAATGTTACATTTTCAAAGTTATGACCTATTATTCCAAAAAGCCTTCCTTCATATCCATGTAGATTGTCTAGGAGAAAAAAAGGTGCAAATGGAAAAAAATAAAGGAAATGTAATTTTACAAATTGATTATTTACTTAATTTAAAACAAGCTTAGAGAAAGGCAATTAACACCAAAACAGATTTTACAAATATGGAAAGAAGACAGATATCTGTTAAAAGTTATTCAGTTCATAAATTATTTCAAGATTATACTTTTCAAATTAGCATTCAGATTAGTCTGTACTTGTCACGTGGTTATATACGTAGCTTGCCAGGACAATATGCAGCATGAAGAGCCCATGATGGTATTTGTCCATTCACACTGATAATTATTTATTTTTAATTATTTTTCAGCCCTTTTATGACTGCAGCATTTTTTTCAGAGTATCTTAGCAAAGGATCAAATATCTGTGGCCCTAACCCCATGCACAAGGCACGGTGCTTAGACAGTGAAGGCTTGTCAAGCTTGGGAAGCCACTTTAGGGACAGAGGCTGGAGATAAGGAATTTGGGAGTACAAGAGGAGTTTCAGAATGCTGCTACTGTTGTCACTGGAGTGCCCACTACAATGCCCAAAGCATTGATGCTTTCTTGCTCTCATTATCTGCAACAAAACCAATTTCACAGATGCAGGGAAAACCATGTCGACAGTTTTTTTCCTACTGCAGTCGTCTGTTGTGCCTACCCTGTCAGTGCACAGATCCCTTCCACAACGTTACATATAACACTCATCAGAAGTAATCCATAAGCTTCCAAAAGTGATGGAAAACAAGCAAAAGAGAAAAAGTATTCATCCCATTAAACAATTAAGGTAATTTCATACCTTTTTATTTAGTTCCTTTGGCCAGCAATCACAATCCAACTCCAGCGTTTTTCGACCCTTTAAACAGTGGGGTACTCCAGTACTTCTCCTCCCCAGAAAACAACTTTCCTGATATCATGTCCCTCTGGAACACTGGATGCTCATATACAACGACTTTTTAATGATTCTTACTTTCCAGTGTGGAGGTATCTTTTCTAAAAGTCAGAGATCAACAAATATGACTATTGTTGTATTAATGGAACTCTCTCTGGACACCTGGGGAAGTGAGTCCTAAAACGGAAATCCAAAAGAATTTTTTCTGTTTCCCCTGCTCCCCCCATTTTTTTTAAAGGAGCATTGTTTCAGCCGTGGTGTTGTGCAGCCATTAATTACACCACCCACTCACTGGATACATTTGTCATAGGGCAGTTTCGTATGGATAGTCCAAAAGATTTAGTCTCCATGCTCTTCTGTTTCGAAATACTGGCAGAAATTCAGATCAAATGAACAAAACTTTGCACTCAAATGTTACAGGGCCTAGTGCTTCTTTACACTAGCTAGTATATTTGCTATATACTGGTCAATTTGCTTCATCACCACTGAGAGTAGAGAGAGAGCCTAAGCAGGTAAGGAGATATATGAGCTAAGAGACTTAAAAAATGTTAGTTCTTTTGTCATGGAACAAGCAGGAGCTGAGAACACCAGGCCGTAGTCTGCTGCTCTATCAGGTCACTGAAACCAGTGTTGGCAGCAATTTCCACAAGAGAAGACCCCTCCCTGAAGAAGACATCTGGGGGACAATAGTTTTCAAGCAGTTCATCACATATTGCTGCTGACTGGGGAATATTATTAGTATTCAAATAAAACCCTAAAAGCAATCTGTGTTCAGAAAATCAAGTTCCATGATTTTAGAAAAGTCAAATAACAATTGGCAGAACTTCTCTATTTATGGTACATCCCACTGCTGGGAAGCAAAACAGTGGTGAACAAAGGGAACAATCAGAGCTGATTAACAGGAGGAGTTTCTTGACATGGAGGATACAATAAATATTTGACAAGAAATTGTTTTCAATTTGCCCACAGTTTAAAGAAAAAGGAATAGGAAAGAGTATTCTGAAGGGGGTAATTGCAGAAAATGAAAAGGAAAAGGCTTTCTATGTTGCATACATCAAAATTTACTTCCATGGAGGCAAAATGAAGCCAGTGCTCTACGGACTAATTGTTGAAAAGGATCAAATGAAGAAAATGTTGAAAAAAATATCACGGAGGTTAAGTTCACTGGTGGTAAAGAAAGACACAACCTCTATATCAGAATATTCCTATATTATTGTTTGTGGGGACAAGATAGCAGAGGGAAGTTTATGCACACATACATGACCCTGTCTCATGTTTTTAAGAGTAACTTTAGATTTGCTGGCAGTACATGTCATCATTTGGGTGATTAATCTTTCCAATGAGTTTGATTTATGCTTTCTCCATGCAACCACAATACAACTATCCAGTCTGGTCTGTCATGCCATTCTGTATTGTATTCTGTGTATTCACAGGATGGTTTTATCCTGCTGTTCTTCTCTTTCCTTCCTGTTTGTATGAGTCCCACATCTGCTCCCTTGAATCAGTGCTAGTCTGAGGCATAAACAAGTCAATCAGCCCAACATGTTTACAAAGTTGAGCTCTGTATTATGTCTCACCTTTAAGGTAATTTTGGGGCGGGGTAAAGAATCAGACATAGAAAAGTCTGTCAGTACAGTTAATGACTTCTGTTTGATTTTTGGTAGTTCTCCCAATGCATGCATTTCAAATGAGAAACACTACTGTGAAAGCAGATTTTGCTGGTCTTTTCTATTATTGCCATGACTTTTTGTTTCCCAACTGATTTGGTTGCAAAATTTTAATGAAACCAGATTGGTTCCCTGCTCCCAGTGAAGCTGTTTTTGGACATAGCTACTACCCAGTCCAGAATGAGCTAGTTTCAAGACTAAGGAGCAGAAATAACCAAATTAGTTATGTAGCAGGATTAGTAACTCCTACTGTTCATGGATTTGCTAGAAAATTGCACAATAACCCAAAGTAAAAAGAAAGATGAAGACAAAAATAAAATAGAGATGCTCCATGTGAAAAACACCAAATTCCATATTTCAAAGGATGCTGCTGACAAGATATGCATATTTATTGTTCACCACAGACTTACATTTCTTATGCTAATGCAATTGCATTAAAAATCTTCACAAAACAGAAAGAAAATTAAAAATAAATGTCCTCTTCTTCACTCTGTGGAAATTTTCCCATTGTCATGTTAAGAAAACTTGTTAGCTGCACCCTAGCAGGGATGCCTAGTGATGAAAGGAGGTAGGGAGAACACTACGAGACCGGGGGGGTGGGAGGAGGAGGTGGGGGTGTAGCTGCGCTCTCTGGGACACACTTTCACCCGTGGCCATGGGAGGAAGACATCCAGAGCTGTGACCTACCACCCCCAGCGCCATCCCAATGCCGAGAGCAAAGTTCACTGCTGCCTGCCACTGCACTGCTTCTTTCCCCACTCCAGCCTGTCACCTCTCAGCATCCAGCCAAGCACCATGACTCAGACGGTGAGCGGGGGATTCCCTCCTATATCCTTCTCCCACCTGGGCCACCGTCGCCATTGTTTCAGCCCTTGACAGCTGCACCGGACCTGCTCTGCTCCCACCACTGGTACTGAGCACAGGGAGAGGGTGTCTGCGACCAAAAAGGACTGGAACTGAGTTACTGTTATATTTTGTCAGTAATTTTCACAGCTAATGCTATTTTTGTTTGTCTTGTAGATATATTAGTAAAGAACTTTTATTCCTAAACCCGTATCTTTGCCTTGAGAGCCCCTTAATTTCCAAATTATAATAAATTGGAGGGAGCAGGTTTGCATTCTCCATTTCGGGAGGAGCTCCTACCTTTTCTTGGCAGTGCCTGTCCTCTAAATCAGGACAATGGTTTATCCTTTTCTCCATTTAAATAGGTAATTTATTTAACTACAAGTCTTCTAGTGAAGTGTTGCATATTTTGGAACATTTGCCAACATTAACTCTTGTGTACTGTTAATAGCATGGGAGCACACAATGATAGGATCTGAAACAGATAAGGAAACAGATAAGTCCCAGAAGCTAACAAAAATACAGTAATGAGCACTGAAATACAATTTACAGTGAAATGTAGCCTAGCCCTTGAGCTGGTGGTTTTATTTCCCGAATGTCAATCAGAAACTCTGAAGCCTAGAAAACATCTAGTAGTCCTGTAACTTCCTTTATGCAAAGTTTGAGATGGCATATGTTTGTGCTTTTTGCAATTAAACAATTCTTCATTCTCCACTGCTTTATACCTTACCAAATCACTTCAATGCAGTATAAAACAATGACAGTTTTCCACCACTACGTAAGGTGCCCAGAAGAAACTACTGGGCAGTCAGTTTCTCAAATATTTCTTATTTTTCTAATTTCTTAGTTCTCATTCACTAACTTAGTGTCCACCATTAAATACCAAAAATGTTGATTTGCTCTTAGCACAAGGCTTCAGCTCATTAAGTTCTGTGTTTCTCCCTCAATTCTCCTGGGAGCAGTCAACAATTCTCACAACCTTGCAGAAGCCCTGAAAGCTCAGCTTCTTTGAATCCTTATCAAGCAAGCCTGATTTTAGTGCTCCATCAAAAAAACTGGTAATTATAAACATTCCCAGGCAACCAGCAAAACTCTGGCATTGCCATAATCCTAATGGTCAGAAAACACAGATTTTAATGTTCCAATCAAGACTCTGTGTGTAAAACACAAACAGGATATTTTCTTGGCATAAACTTTTTACTCACCTAAGTGGCTTTCTTTTCTATTACGATAGCTGTACCTGCATTGTTACGCCCCAGAAATGCTTTGGAGTAAAAAAATGGTTCAAATAAATTTTATTGTAGCTTCTGAATAATTTTCAGGCTTTTGTAGCCAGTTGCGCTGTCTGCAATGGTGTAAAACAACTCAATAAAAGCCCTATTTGCAAAGAGCATTCATGAATGAAGAAGGGAAAGTCCTGCTGTTTTGGTGTTAAATAATGCTGAAACCAGTCTGACTCACCAATCCCAAAGTTAAACATCCTGATGGTGAGATGAAGATGTAGCAAAGTACACAATAAAGGAAAAAAAAACCATTGTGAACCAAATGATACTAATAAAAACTTCTCTGTAGCTACAGAACTGACAAAGCTGACCTGGAGGCATCTGACTGACAGTTACTAATTTTATACTAAAAAACCTAATCCTGTATTTTAACAGCAGAGTCTTCTAACAAATCACTTCTTAAAGTGTATGTGGAGATTCCTCCCTTGAGTGTGGACACCCCTCAAGGTTAGTACTTAAGGTTAAATGAACAGGATTTGCCCCCAGTTGGTAGGAGTGAATAACACCCATCTTTATTTAATGATAGTTTTTGCTGGTCCTATTACAACTGCTTTAATATTCTTTTTTCAATATTGCTTCAAAATAATGCCAGTAGTTATAGCTCCTATACTGTGTAGTAAATAATTCTGAATAATTCCTCTTGTCTAATCTTTATCTTAATAAATCATATATATTTGTGTAAATATATCTGGTTTTTGCCATCCTTAATCCTGCAGGACAAAGTTGTATAAAGATTTAGTTATACCTGTATAATCCTTTAAACATAAACCATTGACAAAGTCTGGGGCTAGGATTAGATCCTGCTGCACCTTGACTCCTCTCTGTAAAGGAGTTTATTTCTTGAATGACACAAATGGATTTCAGTTTCAGATTCAAATGCTGACCGTAAAAAATGAGTTGAAAGAGAGAAACATTGCAATTCTATATTATGTTTTCCTGGACATAACAGTTCTGGGGATTTGAGAATCCATCCACAATTATAGTAATTTCACGACTATAAAGCGCACCTTTCTGACTAAAATTTTGGTCCAAACCCGGGAGTGCCCCTTATAATCCGGATGCACCTTATATATGGACAAAGTTCAGAAATTTGCGAACCTGGAAGTGGGAACCGTGGCCGGGGCTGCCACGGCTCGGGGTGGCTGCGGCTCTTATTGCCAGGTTGGCTTGGGGTGGCCACGGCTCCTACTTCCAGATTGACTCAGGGTGGCTGGGGCTCCTGTGGTGCCGGAGCAGTGCGGGGCTCCCAGAGTGGCACAGGACTCCCAGATCGCTGGGGCCAGTGCAGGGAGGGAGGAACCAGGCAGCTGCAGAATCCTCGAGCAGCGAGCTGCAGCCACCCCGAGCCAATCCGGAAATGTGAGCTGCGGCCATGCCACAGCTGCCCCGAGCTGCCTCAAGCCGCCAGCAGCCCCGAGCCACACCGAACTGTGGCAGCCCCGAGCTGCCTTGAGCCACCCCAAACCATTGCGAACCGCAGCAACCCCGAGCCACCCCGAACCACCGCATGCCACGGTGGCCCTGAACCGCTGCAAGCCCCGACAGCCCTGAGCCATGGCAGCCCCGAACCACCCTGAGCCGTGGCAGCCCAGAGCTGTCCTGAACTGCATCAGCCCTGAGCCACGGCCACCCCAAGCCACACCTCGCCAGCTGGCGCAGGGGGCGGGCGGGAGTGCTGGGGCCCGTGTATGGGGAGGGCACTTGGGGCTGCATTTAAAGGCTACACCAATCTGTGAAAAATGTTTGCAAATTGAGTACCTGCCAGTAAACCCCGTGATCACAATACCGTTGCTAATTCCTTACTTTGTTGTGCGTGGTGCGGATCCTCGTTGCATAAAAAAAGTGTGCCTTATAGTCCGGTGCGCCTTATATAATGTACAAAGTTGCAAAATTTCCCGACTCCCAGAGGTGTGCCTTATAATCCGGTGTGCCTTATAGTCATGAAATCACTGTACTTCCTAAAGCAGCAGAAAATAGTGCCAGGAAATTACAGTAATTTCATGATTATAAGCCGCACCATTTTGACTAAAACTTTGGTTCCAACCCGGAAATGCAGCTTACACTCAGGAGCAACCAATATATGAACAAAGTTCTGAAATTTCCCAACCCGGAAGTGTGAGCTGCAGTGCCGAGCCAAACACCTGCCAGTAAAACCTGGGATTGTGTGATTGTTGCAACTTGGTTACTCTGTTGCACGGCGGGTGGAGGTGGAATCCCGCCAGTAGCCGGCCCCGCAGCGGGGGAAGAGGTGGGGGGGCATCATATTTCCTGATGAATGTTAGCATCATTCAGTAAAAAAGCCTTGTACTTCTGCAATAAAACTAAGGGCATATAATCAGCAACAGTAAAAACCATACAGTTCCATTAAAGTCGTCAGATTTACCATGTGAATTCACAGCAGCTCATCCTGGCGTGACTGCCCTAAACCAGGACACAGGTAAATATCTGTCTACCAGAATTCTGACAACAGCTAGAAAAGTTTGTTGTACCATAATATATAAATGTAGGTGGTTCCCCAAGAAGAAAGAAAAGAATGTTTTCTTATAGCACAGGAGAACAGATAGCAGGGCTATTAGAGAATCTTTCCTCTCCGCTCATCCAGGAGTTTCTTGGTACTCTTGTTTGCACCACCAGAGACTGTAACTCGTAAGACCCCAGGTGGCCGAAACTGCTGGCCAAAACTGGGCCAAATGAGAGAGGCTGGTAACATCTCTGTGGTGACATATTTAAGAAGAAAATCAAAACAAAGTCAGGGGCTTTTAGCTTCTAGTCAGAGAAGAGAAGGAGGTGAGAGCATGCGAAGGAAATGACATGGAGACACCAGGGTCAGTGGAGAAAGAGGGGCAGGAGGTGTTCCAGACACCAGAGCCAAGATTCCTCTGCAGGATGTGGTGATGACCATAATGAAGCAGCTGTGTCACTCAGCCCATGGGATCCATGCAGAGATATACCCCAGCCCATGGGGGAGGTGGCCATGCTGAAGCGGGTGAATGCCTGGAGGAGGCTGTGATCTAGTGGGAGACGTGGGGGACAGAGGGGCCCTGCTTCCATGTTGGAGCAGCCTGTCATTGGAGGACTACACTCTGCAGAAGAGAGGGCCATGCCACGGCAGTTTTATGAGGGCTGTGTGACTGTGGAGGGAGCTCATGCTGCAGCAAATGCGGTATGGCTGCTGCTCCTGAGAGTGGACCCATGCCAGGGCAGCTCACAGAGAGCTGTCTCCCGTGGGAGGGACCCCATGGCCTCACAGGAGAAGGACTGCTTTCCTGGAGCAGAGGAAGAAAATCTTAACGATGAACTGACCCAAACCTCCAATGCCATGCCTCCCTGCACTGCAGGTGGGAAGGAAGGAGGGACTGGGGAAAGAGAAGGTATTTTAAGGGCTTATTTTTACTTTTCATTATCCTCCTCTGATTCTGTTAGTAATAAATTTCACTTCGCAACCTACGTTGAGCCTGCTTTGCTCTCGGAATATTTCTCCCAGTCTTTATCTCATTCATTAAGCCTTCATTAATGTTTTTTCCCACTTTTTCCCTCCTCTGCCCAGTTGTAGCAGGGGAGGGTGAGCAAGTTAGTCTCATGGCTACCTGGAATTAGGTCAGTGTCAAACTATGTCAATAATGTAGAACAGTGACAAAAACATGGTATCAGATCAGATTTTATGGGGTATTGGCTTTCTTGAATCTAATTCAGACAAAACATTTAGCTTGATTTAAGACGCAGAAAAGGCATGTATATATGTATGTACCATAAAACTTCTACTGATACTGAAATTTTAGTAATTACAGGAAGCCAACCTACAAGTAAACCAGGAGAAAAACTCAGAAACTAAGAACAAAAGAACATCAAACGTGTTAGTCATAGGGAATTAACATGAAGGAAATGGTTGCCAGCACTGAACCACCAGCAAAATTCACCAAGGACTTCACAAGACACATCTCTGACACAGACGGGATTAGCATTTGACTCTTCTCATTTAACTTTTCTTCCATGCTAGTAATGTTTTTACTAAGTTTTATTAAGTGGAATTGGGAACAGCATCATCCTGAAAGATGTTTCTGAGTGTGAGTTTTTGAAACAGCAAGAGTTTGCCCAGCCTCTGGAAGCGTCAATGCATCTTGTTCTTCTACAAGGAAAATGTTTCTTCTCTGTTCCACGATCCTGCACCCCAATACAAGATATCACAGCACTTTTCAGCATTCAGATCTGCTCCAGATCCAACAGCCTCCAGCCCTTGCATTCAAGTTAATGGTGAGGAAGCATGCCACCACCAGCACAATATGCCAGCAATAGAAATAATTGTACAGATACTGAAATGAAACCCACTGAACAGTCTACTCAAAAAGAAGGCCACAAGAATGATAGTCCTTTTAATTACAGAAAAAGAGGAAAAACAGTTTCAGATATTCAGTTTTTTATTCCATTATTTATTGTATGTTGGCAGGATGGAGATACAAAAGGTAGATGTGATGAGGCTGAACTCCTCTGTAAGATGCTAAGTACTTAGACCAAGCTACTGAATACTAGCAAAAAAAAAGTGGTCTTAAGGAAAGTGTCCTACAACTTTAGTTGCTTACCTCTACAGTATCATATGTATTTTATGACAAAAGAATTTTAAATTAAATTATCTTTCTCAGCAATCACAACTGCTCTCCACATCAGGGGCATGACCTAATGACACAGTAGTATCTGTGAGTTTATCTATGGGTACCACAGTTTACAAATTCCTCTTTATAATTTCTTGATGAGTATTTTCATTCACTGACTTATATTCTTTGGTGTACAATCAGTTTAACATCAATTCCTGCCTCTCAGTGGTTTGTTTCAGCTCAGCACATCATCATGGATTACCATGATGGGTAACTCTGGGTCTGATTCTGGATCAGTTGATTTGATCATCCTTAGAACCTCCGTTTGTCAAGTTATTTGGCCAACCACTTGCAGTTCACTGTGTCAACAGGATCTGGCTGGACCAATAACCCTGAACATCCAAATCTCTTCAAAGACTGGAGTCCTGCTTGTGCTCAGATATGTTGGTTTCCAATTGTGGAAAGCACAGCCACAGCCTCAGCTATTTCTTCTGGCTCCAGCAGAGCCCTTCTGGCTTTCACCCATTGAGAAATAGGCTTGAGACCCTCTCAACGGTTTGGTAGGCACTGAAATTATTATTCAAGCCATGTTTTCAGTTAATCAAGAATTCTTCATAATGGAAACAAAAGGCCATCTGCCAGAACATCTTCATTAGAATTCCCCTCTATTAAATGTACAGTATCCGTGGGAAGATCAGAGCCATATGAACCAAAATAGGTTTTCTAATGTAATGTAATTTTTTAATGTAACAATAATCTATACTCTATAACAGCATCAACTGACTTGAATGAAAATTAAGAATGTACATTTCAGAAACCATTTCATTTGCCTGGGGAAAAAAACAAAACAGTCTAAAATCTCTAAATGAAATTAAAATAAAAACTAAAATATATGACTTTTAAAAGTCAATATATCTAAACTTCTTCAAGTGTTTGTTAGCATTGTCTTGTTACTTTCACTGAGAAATGCTGAAAGTCTGATGATTCTTCACTTAATATACCTCACACTCACATTTATGCAAATGGAAAAAAATCCAGCAGTATCCTCAAAAAAATCCCCAAAACCACAAACCACAGATATGACTCAGTCCAGAAAGGAACAGCAACTAACTTTTTAATGCATTCTTCCCAGGGAAACAACATCAAGGAGCAATAATTTTGCACAAAATTTTGCGATACGATTGCTTTGAAAAGACTACAAATATTCCTCACAAAATGAATAGTGTCCATTCCTGTCAGCCTTTTCAATCTCTGTTGTGTTTCCAGAAATTACCAGTAAAGAAATCAGAGCAGAGCCAACTATATCGTTATATAAACTACTGCACTGTGGGAGCTAGGAGCCTTGCCTTTAAAATAAGTCTTATGCGTAATATATATACTATGCATTTTTACGTAACTTATGAGAAGCAGAAGAGTATACTAAAGCAGACTAAGAAGTAAAACTGTGACGTTAAGAATATGAACAGGGAGAGAAAGAGAGAGTGAGAGATGTATACGTATATATGTATATGTAAATTTATATATGTATATATAAAAATATTAAAATATAAATAACCCTTCAAAAGAGTGCAGACATATCATATCCTGCATAGAAAACATACTTCCTGGCTTCCAGGACTAGACAAATGTTTCAAAATTTGTATTGGAACAAGTATATAAATATAAAACAAGGTATGTGAGCCTTTCAGTCATTCAGAAAGGCAGTGAAAAGGTTTGGTATTGCTATTTCTAGAGAAGATACATACATTTAAAACTACATAAGGGAATGTGTAGGAGCAGTCACCTGCAAATTTATAAAAACTGAAAAAAATCTTAAACTTACTCTTTCCAACAAACCCAGAATATTTCCAGGTAAAAGCTGCTTTTTTCTGTTTATTTACACTTGCTGTTTTCAAGGTATATATCCCATTTTCTGAAAGGAAGAGTTTTAGGAAAGATCACATTCAATACACAAATGCAAGAAAGGATTAAAACATTAATTCCACTCAGACGTTTTGAGCAATAAAAGGAGGAGCAGTATTTACATAAAGGCCTTTCTACTTGGAAGTCAACTCTACAGCCCTCTGCAACTGAGTAGCATGCATGGCAGAAGTACATTGTATATATTCACATATTTGCATGTAAAATGCAGTATCTTCCTTCTAAGGCATTTAAATTTTACATTATATTATTTCAAAATATATATCAAAATATATATGTAACTTACATACTATCTATTGCATATATTAAGCAATATAAATGAATATAACAGATAATATATTAAGTGCATGTTACATACATAAATCATTCTCTTTTTCATTCTTTAAATGAAACTATTGCTTCTCCTAAGCTCAGAGTATAATTTAGTGACTACAGGTACAGAATTACAGATTTAGCATGAGCAGGAAATTGTTCTTCTCATCTGTATTGCAATTTTCTCTTAATACTTTATAACAAAACCACCACTTTTAAGAATATTGCATGTATGTAACTCGCACCTCAAACAACCTGAGTTCCTTTAAAAAATGGCTATATTGAGTATTCTACACAAACCAGAGGCAGAAACAGAAAAAACTCGCTCTTAATATGACTGATAAGAAAGTAGAGTTTTGAGACACATTTTTCTTTACCACAGTGCTGATTTTTAAAAGTTATTATCAGGAATATATTGTGTCAATATCTCCGAAACTTTGCTGTTGAGCTTGTTCTAGCATGCAGAAAATACTGTGGGAGGCAGTTGGACCCATAATCCTGCAGGACCAAAAAACACTCAGTGAATAATCTTCCTGTCTCAGGGCTGTATTCAGAAATGCTCAATGACATTTAAATCTGAGAATAGAGCACTGTAATTAGTTTTTACTGTAATAACCAGGATCCACTCAAAAGACTTCCGGAGAAGAAACTTCTGCCTTCGGACCTTTCTAGAAATATTTTACGTCTTTGAGGCATATATTGTACCAAACAAGCATCGAAATCTCAGACAGCAATTATTTGATACAAGCATCTTACAATATTTCAATGACACAGTACTCAACATCTCTGATACTAGGATATAAAATGGTTGACTACTTCCTGTATGTAATATATAGAAACATCAAATCTATCTACATCAGATGTGAGACACTGTATAATATATTGTGCAATACAACATAGAAGATTACCATATACACCTTTCTGATAATATTGTGACTATGAAAGGAACAATTAAGTAAGGAAATCAAACAATATTATGCATTTTTAGGAAGAAATGTGGATATTTAATCCCCTGCTGGGGCTGACCTAAGAAAAAGAAACAGTAGAAGTTTTGTTTTGACTAGAGTGTGCTAAATTTCTTTAAGAAAAAATATCAGTGTAAGCTATAAGAGATATAAAATCCATACTGATGTCCTAGAATCTTTCAGCCTTTGTTCTTCTTACTGTGATGTTTTAGTTAATGATTACGTTTCTTGTATGTTTCTGAAAACCACCTCTCAAGTAGTAACATTAGCATACTCATCGAGGTTCAAAAGGGCAGCTGTCTGTCTTCAAAAATAACACTCTTTCTAGCACTGAACATCCTCACTGAAAAGTACTATGACCTCCCAAATTAGAAAGAGTTTTGTTTTCTTTGAAAGATATCCTTGGTATCCAGTCTGTAGCTTTGGAAGACTGCAGTAGCTGACTACAAAACAGAGACATTTAAATTGTTGACATTTAGTACAGAAATTTAACAACTATGTAAGGGTCCTCTTTCAATTTATGGTGAGTACAGTTCCAGTGAATACCTTTCAGAGGCAGACATCTCAGAGGTTGGTTCTTAGTACAAGGTAGACTCTCTGGGGGTGTATGGGGGTCAACAGTCCTCCAATAAAATTACCTCCATACTCGCTAGTGAGTGATGTAAATTACAAGTACCTGAACACGTATTCTGTCGTGGCGGTGAGCGGTGGTGGGGTGCTGCGACCTTCTGAGGAAGCATCCTGAAGAGGACGTCCGAGAGGCACAGGCATGTCCTCACTCCTGGGCGAAGTGATCAGCTCTTTTGTGAGGCCCCGCTTCGGCCAACGCAGGAGAGAGGGACGGGAATCGCGTATGGAGATCCAAGGTGAAGCTTTATTGGTCTTCTTCCTCAGAGGGTTCTAGGGATGAACTAGCTCAAGGGGTCTGAGGGAGTAGGGTTAATATAGGGGATGAAACTGAGGGCACAGGAGTGGTACAAAGGGGGAAGGGCCAATAGGGTACAACCGATTAACATATAACAGAGGGGCATATTGCAGATAACTTTTCCATAACCACTATGAAGAGGGAGTGCTTAAGGGCATTACCTCCAGGGGAGTGTGGCAAGTTCTGTCCCAGGTGGGTCATCGGCCTCCACAGTATTCTATGCACAATTTCACATCCTCATTTTCAAAATGTTTGTAGAAGTACCATTCTTGGAGGTTTTATCTGGACCACTCCAAGATATGCTGTCAGTGCAGAATAACTATTGGGTCTCCAATGCTGCTCTTTCAGGTTCCCAGATGGGGTGGCAAAGCAAGACACTATAAAAATATAAATACTAGACAATGAGACAGCACTTGGCACCTGTCAATTAAAACTTTAATAATCTAGCCAGCTCAAGTAAAAAGAATTGCCATCTTGTTTTGGTTACAGTAAAAAGTGTGCCACGATGGGTGTAATCAAACTATGTATTCTATTTCCATCTACATCATGAACTGGTAATGGTGGATCACTTGCAACAACTGCCTGGTACGCACTCCACTCCTCAGAAAATGAGCTGGGTGTTTGAGATAAGGAAAAAAGAGCCAGCCTTGAGAGGCAGGGTAATTACTCAGCTCTGATAGCTCCCTCCAAGGATGCACAGTCACACCTATTTTGAGAGGGTCATCCCTGTTAATGGAGCATCAAAAACTCAAGGCTACAATGATCCATCAAGGACTCAAAAAATATCCTACGACTCACAGGATTACATCATTCCATTGTGAAACTCCCTGCCCTGGTGGAGGTACCACCTGAATCTGACCACATATAAGCTTGATGTTTGAGGACTTGGAACACCACCACCACCACTGAACATCAATAGGTGGACCCCAACATCCACAGGAGGACCAGACCTTTCCACAGGACAACCACTTTCAACAAGACCAGAATCATCACTCCAATGGGACTGCAACCACTGCTTAAGTGGACTGTGACCACCACCCTGACCAACAAGGTGTCAGATTGTACTCTGACCTTGTTGGTTTAAGTCAGTGTTTCTGTACTACTGCATTTATTATAATCATTCTAATGAATTGCCTTTCCAACCTGAAATTTTTCATAAGGTGATTATGTGGGGGTTGATTTTTCCTACTGGTTTACCAGCACAGGCCACTGAGATCTTCTATACACACGCAATCCTTGCACTATAACTTGACCTAAAATTTTGTCAGTAAACACTTGCTAAGAAAGCAGCTGAAGGATGGACTGGGGCTCCTATTTTAATCCTTTCATATGACTCAAGAGAATTAGATCCAGATAGCGTAGCTTAGCTAAAATTTGAGGATGTAGGTACATGAAATCATATGTGCAGTGGCATTGCAACAATGCTTGCTGCACAGTCATTGACCAACGAATATTAAATCAATGAAAAGGTATGTGAATGGCGACGATCTCTTTTATGGTGTGAGATCACTCACTGCACAGTAGTGGTGGTTTGAGAGTTCTTATTTTCCAGCCTGGGCACTGAAGGAAGAGTCAGAAGCCGTTTTCTGAGGTTTCCAAGGTTGTTTATTCTTTCTTGTCTAAGGAATTTTCTCTCTGACTTGCAGCGGTTCATCCTGCAAGTCGTTTGAGGCACTCTGCCTGTCCTCCTGGGTAGGACTTATCTTTTACACTATAAATTACGCATACATTGTTTATAATTAATCTCCAATACATGACACCTACATTGCATTGTCCAGTTTTCCCCTAGACCAATCCAGAATTGACATCCTAACCCAAAAAATGGATGATATGAAGAAGAGGAAAGACATACCATGCCCTAATTCCTCCATCTTGTGTTCAGACCCCTAATATAAACAGTTTTAAAACTTCATTTTTCTACCTTTTAATACTCTAATTTATACTCTACTTATTTTTTGCAACTTTGTAATTCTTCATATAAAGATGGTAATTTCTCCCAGGGGTTTTGGGTACCTTGCCAAGGCATCTGAGCCCCCTGCCCAGGTTCCAGGGAAGCCAGGGGAATATCCTAGGTTCCCACAAAGGTATTCCTAAATACTAAGACAAAAATATAAAAATTACCAGGGTGGTGAGAGATTATTTGTGAGAATTTACTTTATTAAAACCTCTCTCTCAAATGTATACTAAGCAGTAATGTGAAAATGGAATTATTGCAAAATGCCACCAATTACTGTACAAATTGTGGCTCCACTGGCATGAAGGTGCAGCTGATTTACATATAACATAGTTGGAAATGAAATAATGTTACACAAAAGAGTTCAGAAACATCAGACAATCCTGCTATAAATTCTACTGGCAGAAATAAATGCTGTCACTTACAGATCAAAGGTAGCACTGCCATTGTTATGTGTTCACTGTAAAACTCTAAAAACACTTGACTTTCCTTTTAACGGGATTAGAACTGGGACCTCCAAGGTAGGAAGGCAATAATTTCTCAAATAACCTAACTGCACATGGTTTTCAGTTTATCATGGGAAGATGCTGATATTTTCAATTAGACTGCCAGGATTTTTTGGAACAAGAAATCATGCAGTGAAATAAAAAAGTCTTCAGGAACTGGATACTATGAGCAAACAACATGTACGTCATTGTTATGTAAACAGCACTACTGTAATAACAGTTTCATCCCGGACTGAAACATCGGGATAAATTCACAAGATATTGTACAGAAATGTCCTGTTTGAAAGATGCTGATATTTTTGCACAAAACTCTGGCTATTCCAAATCATGCTTTAGGAAAGTATCCTTGAATGCTGTAACACTGATGCCATGTCAAGAATAAAACCATAAAATTTACCTCTGAAAATATCAGAATAAATCCATCATAGAGGTATACATTACTCTGCGATTTCTAAGTTAATTTCAAAAAATCATAAATGGCTTGAGTTGGAAGCAATCTATACAATTATCTGCTTCCAAAACCCGTTCCACCAGACCAAGTTGCTCAGAGCAACAAGATGCTTCCAGGGACATAAACAAAACAGATTAATTTGGAGCATGATCCTGGATTCTATGGACACGGAAATTTGAGATGCAATGTGTTATTTTGGCACTGGATATTAGATTATATTTGTTGGTCTATAACTGATAGCAAACAAGTGTTAGTATTGGTCTATATAACTGAGAATATGGATATCACTAATGATGCTTCTAGCAGTAGTTAGGAAGGATTGAGAGGTGTGAATACAAAATAAATTTAAGAGTTACTTTTAGATATTGCCAGGGTTTAATCTTCCTAAATTTCCAAAGTAAATGACCCAGGTACCTCAGCTGCTAAATATTCACAGTCTCATGGTATATCAACAGGGACAAAAGCAGCAAGGATGGAGCAAGAAGAGTGCTAGTGGTCCTTTGAGAAGGTAGGATAAACATGGCAAGCGTAACCACACCATTCTGACTGCCATCACCATTGTTACTGATGATGAAAGAGTGTTTAGGTAATGGCATAAGATAGGAATCAATAAAAAATTGGAGAATACAGTAATTTTCAGCTGGAGGATCCCAACAGCACTTTAAGGACATGTGCATTTTCCTCAAGAATAAACTGAAAAGAATTTTGAAGACTAAAATTTATTCCTCCTAGATTATCTAGAATACCACCTGCTTGGACAAGGAGTCTTCATACTTCCATGTTTTGGGGATAAATTTTAATACAATGATGCCATTTGCCACGGTTTTGTATTAAAGAATGTTGCCCTTGAAACACGAATCTTAAAAAATTAAGATTTTAGTTAAATAATTGATTGATCGTCTGTCATCTCATGTTTGCTCAGTTGTGCTTACAATGGGAAAAGACGAAACTGGTAAGCAGGCCTGAAGAAGCATGAACAATCACAACCAGAAACCCATTCTTGGAAAAATTGGAATGTCCCCAGAAATCATTTGTATTGTCATTAACAGAAAAGGGTCAAAAGTTCAGAGTGAGGAAGACTCGCCTTACTTCCTCCTTTTAGGACCCCTCCCCACAAAAATGAGCCCAGACTTAATTCAAGAAGCCAACCATGCATGCTTAATAGCCATTCAAGCTAATTACCACAGGAAGCAAGGGATGGGAGGGGTTGGTATTATGAATATGTATTTATTTAAACTTTTGTCAATAAATAGACTCTATGACCACCTGTAATTTCGCAGTGCATATTAGGGGGCTACCCCACGCTGCTGCCCAGCGCTGAATAAACATACCCTTTCTAACTTTAAATTGTTAGAGAGTCTTTTGTCCGTCACAGTTGAGTATCGGTACTAGACCAATACTCATATTTTGGTAAATCAGCCCTCTACAGTATCTCTTGAATTTTACTGATTTTTCATAATGCACATAACTGCACACAGAGGAACCAGTAAAACTTCTGTCCTGTCTTCCAACACGCATACAGCAACCCCATGTTTTCACTTCCTATACATTGTTTTATTAACAGGTTTTATGAACAGTATCAATACTCTTGACTCCAGCCACTCCAAATGACAGCATTGGCATGGACTAGGGGGGGTGAAAGAAAGACAATGCAAGTTAAAAAAAAGGGGAGTTGTTGAAATCTGCTACACTTTGGTGTCCAGTGCCATTTCAGATACTGTGGGATATTCTGACCTGGCAGGTGAAAATTGGTGGTAGATGCTAGGGAAGCCTGTTTCATTCTTTGTGTCTCTGGACGGGACAGCAGGGCTTCTGAGATCTCTTTAAGAGGGAACAGGAGTGAAATCTGATCATGGAGAGTAAATCTGTAAGGACATCTGTGTAGTTTGGGGAGTCTGGGAAAAATTACTGCAGTCCACAGTGTCATAGAAATGCTCCTGGGAAAAAGTTCAGGCACAGCTAAACTGAGCTCATTGTATCTAAAGAAATTGTTTTAAGCATACTTAATTACCAGAACACTTACATCAGCAGTTATAAAAAACAAAATCATCACATGACAGCAGAAATCAGAGCTTTTTTAATTTGAATTTGGTTTGTATCAGGTTTATAGTTTTGTTACACAGAATTTAAATTCCATTAAACTGTGCTTTATTCACAGTATCAGTAAAAAAAATTCCGTAATAATAACACGGCTAAACACAGTTTTAAAAATCCTTCATTTGATAGACACTCACATGACAAGACACTGACAAGATTTTTTTCACTTCTTTTTCTTTTGAAAATAGAATGAAAAGTGTGGAAAACATTAGAATTTTAATACAATGAGAAAACATGAAGAAAAATATTTTGAATATGAGTGAATAGGCTGCAACACATTTGCTAATATAATTGTCATCCAACCTGTTTCTGCTGATTTTCAATAACACACAACAGCTGATACCTCCTGCTGAAATTTCTGCAGGAAGATCATTTTGGAAAGTCAATTCCCTTTTTGAAAAAAATCTTATTTCACTGTCCTGTGAGCTCACTAAATGTTTGGCATCAAGGGCAGAAGATAAAATACTTCAATGGCCATAGATTCATCCAACCATGAATGGAAGCCATGAATGAATGAATGAATGAATGAATGAATGAATGAATGAATGAATTGCATGAATGGAATCACATTTAGTTTGCAAAATCCAGATTTTCCAAAACAATAGGAGGACTACAAAATATATGAAACTCCAGTGAAGGACAAACCCATTCATATCCCATTAACCTGTACCCTGCATCACAGACACCTTTCCAAAGGAAAAGAAAAAAATCACTAGGTTTTGCTACATGTGAAACTTGTACATCATTGAATGGTGGAAGGTGGTGTCACAGAGGGACAGATTGTGACACTCCAAAGCCTAGCTCTCTAACAATACTGACCTTCCTGTTGTCCTCTTCTACTGGCCTACCTCAGAAACGATGTCTGTGAGGGCAAAGCCTCTTGCACTCTGCCCAGCCTCCAGCACAGATAGGAATTCTATTAATTTCACATTCCTCAGCTTCTCAACTTCAAGAAAATATGAGTTTCTCTAAAGGTCCAGACCAAATAAGATATAAAAAAATACTCTTATTACTTGGTAAAAAAGTAATTTTATTTTTTTTTTAATTACTTGGTAAAAAAATTAGTCTTGAAAATATGGTCAATGAGTTTTTATAATCCTTACTCATTTTTGGATACAAAAGTACCACAGACTATCTGAGGTATTGCACCCCCTTGTCTGAGACAAACAGGGATAATCAATCAACAAACACACACAAAAGAACTCTCATTCATCAGCAGACAAGACACATAATTGCAAAAATGAGGATGCAAATTATTTTCCTGCCTCTAAATCTCATGCAGCCTTTGTGTACCCTTGTCTGTATTAAATGAAGGATGCTTAACAGGGCAAGCGATATGATCCACCACAACTACCTCAGCAAACTGTACATTTCTCCATAAGATGCTGAGCAGAAATGGTGCAAGGCATTCCCATGGCTTTCATTGCTTGCTTGAGGAATGCCTGGTCAGTCTTTCACTTTTGACTCCTCTCTAAGCATCCACCCCAGTGTTTTCTCACAATGTTTTCCTGGGGAAAGGTAGCTCTGCCAGTATTGTCCTAGGGCTCCAGAAGCCTTTGTTTGACACTTGGGTGTAAGAGTAAATGAAAAATGCTTCAGGAGAAGAGGAAGCAAAAAGCAACCTGAGACTGAATTAAGGAAATAGCCATTTATTTCCTTTTTCTTGAGTAAAGGCTTGCTGTGACCTTTCTAGAGCTGATCATGGCGCTGCCTCTTGCTCGAATGGGAGGCATCTGGGGACGCAGGGGTACTCCTCCTTTGGCACCACTGGGATGTCACAGGTGAGGGGTCACTGCCCTGGCCAGGAGCAGAGGAACCTGCAGCCATTCTTGTGTCCCCCAGCTCTTCCTGGGACTGCTCCTTCTCTGCAGGGCTGGACACAGATGGGGAGTGGCTGGGATGTTCATGGAAGGCAGTCTCCGATGTGCTGGCTTCCTCCTCCATGTTGAAATTCGCAATGCCACTGGATGGGGCCTGGTTGAGGGTGGGAGCACTCTCCTGGGAGGCAGGGGGATCAGAGCTGGCAGCAGGTATCTCATCCTCCTCCCTGACAGTGTGAGAGTGCCACAGCCTCCAAACCTCCTCACTGCACTGGGTCTCAATGATATTGAGGATGCCATGGACCAGTGATGCAGTGTATTGCTGGAGACGGGGTTGCAGTCTCTGGACCAAGACTTTCCTGTCTGGACCATAGACACAGAGTGCGAGCATGATACCACTCTCTGCACTCTTCACCTGATACCACTCACCCCCATATATCATTTCCAGCCCCTGGCGTAGCCATGAGCGCACGGGGTTCAGGAGGTTCTGCCGTCTTCGGAAAAGTTCTGCCCAAAGCTCGGGCAGGATGCCACCCACAGCCTCTGGTCCTGCAGCCTGCTGCTGGGCAGGGGCTGTTATTCCTTGTGGCAAGGAAGCAAGGGAATCTTGAGGCCCATGGGGTGTGTTTTCAGCCAGGCCTCTTGGAGCTTCTGCTGCTTGGTTGCTGATCTCTAGCAACTCTCTGGGAGGTGTGATGACACAATGTAGGTAGTCATCTCCACCACGATCAGAAAACTTCACTGTCAAGATGGATCTTCTGCAGAGTGGGCAGGCAGAATTTCTTTCTGCCCAACGCAGGATGCAGCCAAGGCAGAATCGGTGGCCACAGGGCATTGCATAAGTGACGTCATCTGGTGCATCACAGCAGATGGGACAGCTCCACTCCTTCCCTGTGGCCATGTGTGCTTGTTCTCATAGGACGGCCCAGCCTCTGACAGAACCTGAATTTACAGAACAACGGATGTGAGGTCACAGTCATAATCTACCACCACGATTATGATTATTCCTAGGATCAATATTATTATTATTAGGATTATTATCACCTCCACCATCTAGTGATGTTGCAATGAGACGTCTGCCCCTGTGGCTCTTGGAAATACACTGCTAGTTGGAGGTTGCCCTCTGCAGAAGTCCCTGCGGCACTCCAGAAAGAAGGGCATCACCAAACCATGAGATCTGAGTTAATGGATCCATTGCTATGGAGAAACAACAAGGTTAAAGTTTAGTCTAAAACTAAGTTAGTCATCAGAAATTCAGCACAGGGGGTTCAGGAAGCCAGGAAAACTTTTAGATGGCACTACGAGGAATGACTAGATTTCACAATCCATGAAGGAGCGCTTCCCAAGAGATGGCCAAAATCCACAGATAACCTGGAGAACTAGAGCTATGCTGGGAAGGAGAGTCTTGCAAGAGAAAAGCACCAGTGCAGCTGTATCTGCAACATCATCTAAATTTCACATTGCCTAACTAATGCTGTCCCAAATCCCAAGTCTAGGACCAGATCAATTCATGTTGGAAGCAATGGGGAAAAGCGTAATTGGGTGGAGTTGTTTATGCCAGTAGAGGCAGGACAGGAGAAAGTGAAGTGCAAGGGCATCTGAGGAGGGGAAGAAAAGACAGAGCCTTTGGTGACTGGCACAAAATACCTATGGTGAGCAGAAGATATGGGTGAAAAGAAGCAGAAAGTGGAGTTGCAGTAGCTGAGGTGCAGTGGAACATTGGAACAGACATCTCTTGTGCATCACTCAACTATGGAGGTTGGCGTCACAGAGTGGCGGACTGTGACCCTCCAAAATCCGGCTTTTCAACAATACTGACCTGCCTGGTTTTCCCTGCTGCTTATGACTCATCTCCAAGCATCACCTCAGTGCTTTCTCAGAAGCTCTTAATGATCTGGAGCATTATGGCACTCCTTCCATGTCTTGCTTGTTGTGACAGATTGGAGACAGCAGGAATGAAGAGTTGCTACCCCTCACTGGTGTCCCACACATTGCTGAAGGGTCTTACTCATGGTCACAGCTGTCCTGGGAATGGAAAAAATTCAAAAAATGTCCAAATCCTCAATAATGACACCCTCCTGGTTCCCCAAGCCTCAAACTCACCCCAAGGCCAGCCCAGGGAGGTGTTTCCTTGCGCAGTTTACCTGCACTGTTACAGGCATTCTGTGGTACCTGGCTACTTGAACTAAGGGGAAACAGAAACAATGGCTCCTGGATGGGCACTGATCGCTGACGGTAACCTCCAAAGCACCACCCAACACCAGGAAGATCATGGATCCATCATACAGATCCTGCATGCACACTTGGCATTCGAGGCCTCTTGCAAGGCTGGGGACACTCACCTTCACTGTTGTTAGAGATTGCAAATTAAAAGCTTCTCCTTAATACATTTCTGATTTGACAGAAGACAGTTTCAAACTTCACTGAAATTGAAGGAAATTTGATCTCTAATCTGAAGTATTTGATGCTTAGGTTGTTTTTTTTTTTTTTTAAATGTGTTTTTTATTTGATCCTGTTTCAGAAGCAAGAGTTTGGTGGCTTTTCCCTCATGTGTGAATTCAGAGACAAAAACGCTTTTTTTTTTGCATTATGAAGTAAAAAAATATTTTCAGTAATGATCTATATATATCCAAACTTCATTGTATAAAATAATTAAAAGGACTGTAGTTCTCCAAATGCTAAGCATAGATCTAACCCAAGAAAAACTGTAGATGCACTTTTAATAGTATCTTCAACTTACCAGTTCTGGAGATAGTAGAAGGACATGAAGGAGAAAAGTCCAGCTTTTCTTTTCGTTTGTTTGTTTTTGTTTGTTTTTGTTGGTTTTTTGGTTTTTGGTGGTTTTTTTTGACATTTATTAAGGCTACAGAACCTAGAGGAAAATTGGAATGTTCTTAGCTTTTTTCTATAATGAAACCAGCCTCTGTTATTTTCCAAGTATATAAAGCTTTTGGTAAACATTTTACTTTGGAATAGTTGTAACTCTTCTCCGAGTTTTTGTTGATCTCCTATCTTACAGTTATATAAATGTATATTTAGCTACATATCATTGGAAACACAAAAAGAATCTTAAATAATTATGGTATTCATCTAGATTGAATTAATGCTGCTCTCACATTAGGATATACCTTTACATTTGAGACCAAATGAATGTTTTGCGTTGTTTAAAAAGCTGAGCTGCTGTGCTGTGATCACTCACTGGGTCCACTGCCATGTTACCTGAGATGGCTGTAACTTAATTCACTCTGATTACCTAAGCAGCTAGATAAATACAATAGCAACCAATATAATTTAGCCACTGTCTTCATTTAAATATGCAATAATATTTACTTTGTACTAATCTCTAAAGCACAGGTCTAATTGAAAAACCCATTGTCTTAGTTTGAAAAACAGGCGTCTGCCAAGGAAAGCAAGACCATTTCTTGAAATGGAAAAATGTAAACCCCCTCCCTCCAAATTATTGTAATTTTGAAATTAAGGAGCTCTCAGGCAAATATATGGGAATAGGAACAAAAGTTCTTTACTAGGAAAATTAAAATAAAAATACAGTTATACAAAACAACAAGACTCTGACAGACTCAGAATACAACCTGACACCCCATCAGTCAGGGTGTTGGTAGCAGTCCGATTAAATGGTGGCTGTAGTCCTCCTGAAGTAACAGATGTGATTCAGTTGAAGCAGGAGTCTTGTAGAAGGGCCCAGTTTTCCTCCGAAGGTCCAGTGATGATGTAGAAGGGTCTGGTTTTCTTCTGGAATCCACAGTAAAAAGGCTGCTCTGATGTTCCAAATATCAGATTCTATCTCAGTAGGAAATACTTGGCTCCTCCCCCTGGGTGGAACATCTCACAATGGGATGATGCAATTTTATCAGTCATGCAGTGGGACTAAATGGCCCATTAACAAAAAATATCTCCCTGAAGGAAGGATGGATTGTGGGAAAGATAAAGAATACTGCCCCACCTGGTTTCAACAGATGGTGATAGAATACATACTTTTGGTTTCATCCTGCATTACAACACAAGACACCCATATACATTAGTTCACCGGGCAGGAGGTCTGTGAATTTATTGAAGAAGGTTAGCAGTAGGAATAGCTGTTTGGTAATTCCATGTCCAGGCCTTGACTTCAGACATGGTTTACTGCAATCATTCGCCATAAAGAAACTGAAAATCACACATGGATATTTCCCCACTCAAATGAACCTCAGTGCATAGAGTCATGTCAGATAGTCTAAGAAAAGCAGGAAATTTATTTAGCTTGAATAATCAATTTGAATGAACAGGAATTAGAAAAAAGTTGAGGTAGATTTTGAAAAGGAGGATTTATTTGTCTTCCTCAGAAAAAAAGGCTCCATATGGATAACCTGTATGCTTACATATTGCTGTTTGTATCAAAGTAAGGCATATTGACAATACTCTATAGTATGCACAAATTCTTTATGTTCCTCTTTTTAGCTTGTGTTATGTATGATGGGATCATCTTAAATAAGGCTCAACATTTGAAGTGTGTATATCTTTCCTTTACATACTAATGCCAAATTGTATGGGGTGGGAGAGGTCGGACTTATTGAGGAGCTGATAATGTGATAGCTGCATATTTTTCCAATATTTATTCTGGGGTCTTTTGTGGCACTCATTTCCATAGTAACATAATAGCTTATGCCCTCACTTCTTCACTTTTCTGAAGGCAAAAAAGTAGAAATGGAGATTCACAGCTGAAAATACTAAAATATATTAGAACTGGATTTCTGCACCAGGGATAGTATTAAAACTTAGATCTCTATAGTCCTGAAACACTAATCTTAGAGAAATTTGGATTTTAGCTAAAAGTGAGTTATTAACCAGAATTACTTAAACTCAGATGGATAGGTCTTGCTGAAAATAATTAAAAGTTAGAAGTTGGTTAGAAGAATCTGGACGTGAGATAGTTATCTCAGATTTAAATAATTACTTGCCTGTCATTTTTATGTTTGCTCAGCTGTGCTTGCAATGGGAAAATAAGAAACTAGTAAGTAGATCCAGAGAAACACAAACAATTGCAACCAGAAACTTATTCAAAGTCACGAAGGGAGAAAATTGGAGTGCTCCCAGAGGTCATTTGTATTGTCATCGATAGAAAAGATTGAGAGTTCAGACAGAGGAAGACTCGTCTTACTTCCTCTTTTTAAGACACCTACTCACAAAAACAATCCCAGACCTAATTCAAGAAGCCAACCACACATGTTTAATAGCCATTCAAAATAATTACCATAGGAAGCAGGGAATGGGAGATGCTGGTGTTATGAATATGTAATAATTCAAAACTTTTGTAAATAAATAGGCTGTGATCACCTGTGATTTTGCAGGGCGTATTAGGGGGTTACCCCACACAGCTGCCCAGTGCTGAATAAACATACACTTTCTAACTTTAAATTGTTAGAGAGTCTTTTTCCCATGACAGTTGGGTATCAGTATTAGACCAATACTCATATTTTAGTACATCAGTCCTGATCCATTGTTTTAATCCAAATTCATCTAGACCTTTACTGGAGGTCAAAATAAATAACTAATTAATCATGAAATAAAATAATAATAATAATGGTTTTCACTTTTTAGTGTTTCCCAAATCATCTCCACCTGACTATCACCTACACCAGGGAAAATGAAGAGACAACATCTGTCATCTTAAATACTTACAGAGAATTTTTCATAAAAGTTTTCTCATTCTCAGATCAGGAATTCTGCCTCAGTATGAGGATGTAGAGTATGAACTGGATAAACACAGAAGAGAAGTGTCTGTCTCCGGGTCATGTGGAATGTCCTCTTCTAGAATATCTGATTCGGATGGAATCTGAGTTTTAAGACAAAATGCCCTGAAATATGGAAGAATAGGTGCAGTGTCAGTAAGTTTAAACCACATATCTTTTGTGGGGAAAACAGCATCATGAATGCAAGAGGTTTTAGCATTTGCTAATATTTCTGATGTGTGATATATGTTGTTATAATTCGTGTTTATATAATATAAGAAAGTTGTATAAAATAAACTAAGCACCCGGAGCCCTAGACAAAGGCCTTAATTAACATATCAACAAACCTAGCTCAATGACCCTGAAACAACCGGACGGGAAAGACCATCGATAAAGAACTTGTCAAGTACCACATATCAGACAGCCGATCACCTCCACCGGTTCCTGGTTCCCATAATGTTATGAACAAGTTCATAAGTTTTAGCTTTTCATGTTAAGCTTTGCCCTGTTCTGGTTGTTAATTGATGTTAGCTGTTAAATGTTAAATTGTTGGCCCTCATTTTGCCTCAGCCCCCACCCTGTCTCACCTGTGTGTCTCTTTTTCCCTCTGTCGAGTGTGCTGCTGCTGCTGCTTCCCTGAAAATGGTGCCTGGAGGAGGGTGACATCATGGACCTGCATGCAAATGAGGGGAGTGCAAGGGACACTGGGACATTTTTTCAGACTTAACACCCCTTAGAACAATGAACTCAAATGACATCTGGAGCTAAGACCAGGTCCCCAGGCTGGGAAAATTATGTGGACTACCCTGAGCTGCTCGGATTTACCACCATGATGTCGGAAGCGCCCCACCAACATGACACCCCTAGACCACGAGCAGAAGTTATCTTCCCAGGGATTCCTGTCGAGGACAGAAGACCCAGCTCTGCTTGTGAGGACCCAGCTTCACTCCTCTTCCTCCTTCTCCTCCTCCGGGCCGTTATTGCAATGGCGGCATGTGCATCCCTGTGGACACCTCCCTCCAAGCTGATCTTACCGATAAAGGCCTTTCAAAGGAGCAGGTCTCCTGGTTCATTTACCTCACATAAGCAGCACTCCCAAAAAAAATTACATATCAATATAGAGCAGACACAGCCCATCGACACACAGGAAAGACTTTTGTCCAGGCCAGCACCAAGAAAAGGATTTCATCTAAATATAAGAATCTGCAGCAGAAACAAAGGAAACTCTCGCCTCAGGCCAGAAAAACTGTTTAAAAGCTGAGCTCCCCAGGATGACAAGTGTGAACACAGGGGGATCTGATGCAATAGAGGTCAGATCAGTGTGTGTGTCCACCCAGCACCGACCTCGGGCTTGGTATGGTTCTGTTTCGCTTGTGGCTTTCCAAGACTGTATTTTCGGTCGCAAAAATAAAAATTGCTGTTTTACTATTCGGCTTGATTCAGTTATTATCTATAACAAGATGCAACCTGTTTCTGAGAAAGCTACGTGTTCTAGAAACTATGTGTCCTAGAACAAAGCACACAGGTATGAAACACTTGGTGCATTGCAGCATGACTTGAGTTTCTGTAGCACAGCAGCCTCTTTAGTAGGGAAGACAACACAGAGTCACTGCCAGGATCAGTGCCAGGACAGAACTGCCTGTTCAGCCACTGCACTTACTGCCCACAGGTGTTGCAAGTTCCTCCTATCCTGGCTGGGCAGGGACCATTGCTTGAGGTTCAGGAGCTTCCTGAGCCAGTCCTCCCTGCCTCTGCTGGCACCGACATTTTTGTTGCAGACCTGATTCTTCTTCAGGGGCTCCACCCACCGACCTGCTGGATCTCCACAGGCTCCCTGGCCCTGGAGCTGCCCTGCTGCAAGACAAGCACCCGAAATCCGAGATCTGCCCCTCCACTGGGGGTCGAGCCAGTTCCAACCCATTCCCCACATCAAACCAGGAGGAACATCTGACTTAGTTATAAACCTTTTTTTTTTTGGCATCTAATTTTTGCCAGAATTTCTGCTAGGTGTTGGTTGTTCAGGCTGCCCATATCCCTCAGAGAGCTACTCTCATCATGTCCTTAAGCAGATGTAGAGACCCTGCATCTAGGTGCTCAAGAAGGAGGTAATTCTAATTCATTTACTAATTTTGTATTGGGAAGTATGCGTATGTATGGGTTTGTATGGCCAGGTTTGAGTAGCAGGAATGAGGGAGGGAGGGAAAGAGCGTGGGGTGTTGCTAAAAGGGTGGCTCTCACTTTTAAAGTACATTTCAGAGTATTGGGGGCTGGTTTTTCCTTTCTTCTTTGCCTGTGGAATTTTTTCCTATTGACATGCTAAGAAGCACTGATGGCTAGGTCCTTGAGACAGGAAGGGGGAATGGGGGAGGGGGCACGTCCCCGGTTTTTTGAGAGTTTCTCTCGGGAGTGGGGTGGGGGGGACACCGTAAGATTAGAAGCATGTAAAGGGGGCAGTGGGGTGGGGCACGCAGTTGCCCACTCTCGTTCACTCTTGGCGCCAGAGAAGGAAGGTTGCTGCTACCACCACCATCCCAATGCCGGGAGCTGCCTCTTCTTCTACTGTTGGACCAGCATCCTGGGCTTGCTAGGACATCCTCCTGCTTTCAGCTTGCTGGTTCCAAGTGTCATGCTTCTCTCCTCCACCCGTTCCTATCTGGGACACAGCCGCCATCACCCCAGCGTCCCCGCAGCTGCGTGGGATAATCGCACCAGCCCTGCCCACTGGGAGCTGGCCAGTGCTTCCTGATGGCTGTGATGGTAACTGCACCAAAGGGAAAAGTGCCCACGGCTGACAGAATTATTATTGGGCTCCTGTTCTGTTTGTTTTTAATTTCATAGTAGTTGTTTTGTTTGCCTGTTATACATACACGAGTAAAGAGTTGTTATTCCTATCTTCGTATCTCTTTGCCTGAGAGCCTTTGTAATCTCTGCTTACATGGAACCGCTTTGTCATTAAAAAACAAGGAAACAAACTGTCCAACCAGTTTGTTATGTTAGAAGGCTAATATTTATTCAACATGTTGGGTGCACAGGGATAACTTCACCTAATACGCACATCCACTTTCAAAACTTTTCACTATTTATACACTGTAGCAAATAAAGAAATTAATTTTCATTGGCTATAAGTTCTATAATTCTCTTAAGTAACTAGTAATTAATTAATTAGTATTCTATCTCCTATTTGTTTGTTTTCTCACTTCTCATGCTAATTCTGATTTTTCAGACTTTTTATTATCTTTTATCCAAACAGAGAAGGTTTCAGTAAAATTGCTGAACTGACTTTGTTAGTTTTTTCTTTATCTTGAGTTCCTGCAAAATGTCCTTGGGGTTCATGAATTTTGCATTACTTGTGTGCAGTTTCAACCACAGATCACTCTCCAAGACTTTGTTAACATCCTTTTAGGTCTGAGATCATTGACACATATCAGAGTGTTGATTACACTTGTTTTAGCAAAACTTAGTTTCAGTAATTTTCCTAAACTATCTTCCCACTATACCAGCTTATGACAGCCTTGCTAAATCCTGGCTACAGTGGCATATGACAGAGTGGAAAAATACACTGCTTCAGAATAACCAAAACAATTAATTAGAAGAGATAATTAAAAGAATGAATTAGAAAAATCATGAGGAAAGATATATAATTTCCCACACTAACTAGCACAAAGCTTATTAGTCACAGATACTGAGTTAACACAAAGCCACATTTACCCCGACATTTGTAGTAAGCACTATATGATACAAAACAAAGCATTAATCGCAGCTAGGGATCAAACAATATTGTGCTAAGGTTAAAAGAATTTTCCCCGACTGCTGCATGAACTCTGTTTAAAAGAACATAATACTTTTAACTACAAGTCCTGTGACTGTCCACAAAAGTATGTTTAATATACTTTCCTCACATACTTCAAATACAAATATTAGATACTACATAGTTCAGTAATTTCACAATTACAAGCCACACCATTTTGACCAAAGTTTTGGTGGAAACCCGGAAGTGCAGCTAGTAATCCAGGGTGGCTAATATAGTAACAAAAATGTGATATCTGCCCTTACCTGGTACCGTGCTGGTCCTGTCCCGAGCAGAAATGGTTTGAAATCCATGGTTTCCCGGTGTTCCAATGATGAACCAATCAGAGAACAGCTTATTGCCTGCCTGTGGATGACGGCGTTACTGGCAGGGTGGGGAGTATTATCATGGCGAGTTCCCTCGGTGAGTTCCCTTGGCAACTTCTTCCCTCGGCGTCTTCTTCCATCGGCGAGTTCTTCCCTTGGCGACTTCTTCCCTCGGCGACTTCTTCCCTCGGTGACTTCTTCCCTCGGTGACTTCTTCCCTCGGCGACTTCTTCCCTCGGCATGGCTGCGGAGAAGAGACTAGCGTGCGAAGCTGGGTTTAAATTGAAAACAATTGACTATGCAGAAGAACATGGGAATAGACCTGCAGCTAGAGAATTCAGCATTAATGAATGCATGATACGCAGATGAAGACAGCAGGAAGAAGAACTTCGTCTTACAAGAAAGACAAAGAAGAGTTTCTGTGGCCATAAAGCAAGATGGCCAGGGCTGGAAGACAGACTTTACCACTGGATTTCTGAGCAAAGGGCAGCTGGCCGAAGCTTAGCAACTGTCGCCATTTGGATACAAGCCAAAGCAATTGCAAATCAAGTGCATATAGAAGAATTTAAAGCAGGAGCATCTTAGTGCTTCCATTTCATGAAGCGATGGCAGCTCTCTATCCGTACAAGGACCACAGTGTGCCAGCAGTTGCCAATGGACTACAAGGAAAAGTTAGCCACCTTCCAGAGTTACTGCAAAAGCAAGATCTCTGAAAAAAATATACAGCCACATTGTATAATCAACATGGACGAAGTCCCCCTGACATTCGATATGCCGTTGACGTGAACTGTGGAGCACACCGGAACACCGACGGTACTGATAAGAACGACAGGGAACAAAAAGACGTCGTTTACAGTCGTCCTCGGCGTTTTGTCAGATGGGCAGAAATTACGCCCCATGGTGATTTTTAAAAGAAAAACCCTCACTAAAGACAAATTTCCAAAGGGAATAAAGGTTGCTGTTAATCCAAAAGGGTGGATGGATGAACAGGTAATGAAGATTTGGCTGACGGAAGTTTATGCTGGCAGACCGGGTGGATTCTTTCATCCGCTGACAGGACTGCTGATCTCTGATTCCATGTGTGCGCACAAAACCGATAGCGTGAAAGCCATGGTGAAAAAGATTAACTCGGAGCGTGCTGTAATACCGGGTGGTTTGACCAAAGAAGTGCAGCCTCTGGACATAGGTATTATTCGTTCCTTCAAGGCTAAAATGCGACTTCTGTGGGAAACCTGGATGGTGGAAGGTGAGCATTCCTACAGCAACACTGGGAGGCTGTGCAGAGCAAGTTACGCTACAGTCTGCAAGTGGATACTGGATGCCTGGGGTAAAGTAACTACTACAACTATCATCCGAGGGTTCGCCAAAGCTGACATCATTCCTGGACTGACCAGCAATGCCATCGAGAGTACCGAAAGTGGTAACTCTGATGGTGAAGATATGGGCGATACTGGTTCAGGTTTGCTGGATGCCCCCATAGCCCAACTGCTGATTTCCGATATGGAGGATGAAGAGTTCAAAGATTTCATGGAAGATGAAGCCGCTGATGAAGCGGCTGATGAGTGAAAAATGAAGCTGTTTAAAAGTTTAATAAAAGTGTGTGATATTTCTCAGTATTTTTTAAAGTGTTCTCAGTCTTTTGCGGCTGCGCAGCTGGCTGGGCTCACGTGGAGGGGTGGGGTGCTGGGCTCACGCAGAGGAGGGGAGATGCTGGGCTCACGCGGAGGGGGTGTGGCTGTGCTTGCGCAGATGAGCGGGGTGGCTGTGCCGGCATGGAGGAGCGGCTCCGCTCAGAGTTCGGCTGCTCACCCATGCGGCTGAGCAGCTGTTTAAAGGCAACACGGATCTGTTGGGAATGCTCGCAAAATGACCACACTATTGTTCGTGTATTTTTCGGCTTTTAAATAAAACTTGCAGGGTACGCTGCCGCAGCTATGGTCTGTGTCTTTTTTCACTTGGAAATAATGTTTCCAAGGTCAGCACCTGCCAGTAAGCCCTGGCAATCCCGTGATTCTGTTACTAAATGACGACTTTGTGAAAGTTCACCGCGAACAAAAGTGTGGCTAATAATTGGGTGCGGCTTGTCTGTTGACAAAGACATCAATGTTGCTGACACACCGGAAATATGGCTTATAATCGGTGCAGCTTGTAATCGTGAAATTACTGTAATATCTAAAATTTCCAGCTGAAGCACGGAGGCTATGAAATGCTGCTTCCTTAAAAGCCTAATTGCATTTTATATATAACAGTTACCTGGGGAGAGCAAGAGACTACTGAGGGAACCTAAGGGAGCAGAATCACATAATATGCTGACTTGGCAGAGACCCACCACAATCATCGAGTCTAGTTCCTGGCCTGCACAGGACACCCCAAGAATCACAGCATGGGCCTGTGAGCATTGTCCAAACACTTCTTGAAGCCACCAGGCTTGGTGATGTGACCACTTCCCTGTGGGTCAAAAACTTTTTCACGATATCCAACCTAAACCTCTCCTGACTTAACTTCATGCCATTTAGTCGAGTCCTGTCTCTGAGCACCATAGAGCAAAGTGCCTGCCTCTCCTCTTCCCTCATGAGTGAGAGGAATGCTGGATTGTCTTTACAAACAAACTGTGGGTCTGCTGGTAGATAAGACTAGCACTGAGAGATAGAAGAAACAATGGGATTGATTGCACTGATTGATGAATGGAAAAAGACATTTGCCTTTAAAAACAAACTGTAGAAATGAAACCGGGTATAGGAAGATGAAAGAAACAATGGGGGGGAAAACTATGAATTCCGTAAGAATTAAAAATTAAAAGGGAGGGTTATACATTAGAGGGAAATTTTAGGTATCAAGCATTCCAGGAAGTCTGTGCCTCTCAAGTACCTCAGCCAATGGGGAAAGAGAGAGAGAAATGCGGCCGGGAAAATTGGATAAAAAGGAGGCTGTGAAATAGAGAAATTCAGATTTAAGAATTAAATATTTAGAAAGATTTTGATTGAAAAGGGGACTGACGAAACTATAGTGTCAGCTATAATTCATGGTGCTTGCAAAACAGGAAGAGCAGCCAAGCTGCAGGATGAAGTTGGCAGATTAAAATAGAAGAACAAAGACCCACAGGATGAGGGGGTCCCTGGGAAGAGAAAACTGATATCTAAGTCTGGAAATTGACCAAAGGACTAAGAAGAGAGCATGCGCAAGAATACAAGGTGAAAAGTTCAAACTGGGAGGAAGACTACTTTACTTCATCTAAAGACCCCCAAGACCACCAGAGCGACCCAAAAAGGAATAATGCGCAGTCGCAAAGAGGCGTGAAACTAATTTCCATATGAAGCGGGGATAGGCAATGAATATGTATTAGGCGAATTGTATATTCCTAGTTTGTAGAGAATAAAAGGCGAGGCGCAGGTCGCCAAAGGTGTGCATGCTTTTGGAGGAGCAATCCCCCATGCACCCAGCGCTGAATAAATACATACCTACTCTTATAACTTATTTCTGTGAGTTATAGAGTGCTTTCCGCACATCAGCTCCGTCTTCCAAAAATCTGAGAGACCCCAGGGAAATGCCCCATGGCCTTTCCCTTTATTCGAATAAAGCAAAAGGGCCTCCTCTCTCTCCTTTTTGGACATAAACCTCTAGTGTTTGTGAATTAATTTTCCTGACATGAGGAAACTGTAACTGCATTGAGGTCTCCCTCCAGTCTCCTCTTATCCAGGCTGTACAGACCTCAGCCACTCGTCATACGCCTTTCCCTCTAGACCCTTCATCATCCTCGTGGCCCTCCTTTGGATGTTCTTTAATAGTTCAATGACTTATACTGTGTTGCCCAAAACTGCCCCCAGCACTCCAGGTGAGGCTGCACAAATGCAATGTAAACTTGCAAGTTTACATGAATAAAACCGAAAGATAAACACGAGAGTACTGCTATTCTGCAAAAGTTTAAGACACCCTCTTTCGCCAGAGTCCTTCCTTTAGAAGCAGTTTGGGAAAGGAAACGGAAACCTCTGGCACCAGGGAGTGTACCAGGTCCGCCCCGCCCGCGGAGGTAGCTCCCGGCGTGCCGCGCGCGGTGCGGCCCTGTTGCAGAGCCATGTTCCACAGCAGCACGCAGCGTCGGCATTGGACTTTCCGCAGCGAGGAGGAGCTGGCGCGGCGCCGCGCTGAGGGGAACCGCCGGGCCCGGGCCAGGGCGGCGGCCAGTGGAAAGGTGCGCGGGGCCGTAGAGGTTGCGGGACGGAGCGGAGCGGCAGGGTGCAAACCGCGGCGAACTCAGGCACAGCTTTGCTTTTCCCAAGGTGCCGCAGGGCGACCCGGTGCTGCTGGAGCCGCACGAGGAGCTGGCACTATGCAAGTACTACGAGAAGAGGATGCTAGACTTCTGCGCCGCGTTCAAGCCCGCGATGCCGCGGTCCGTAGTGGTAAGCGAGGCGAGGACGGAGCCGCAGCCTCCGCCCCCCTTATTCCTTTGCTTACTGCTTGCTTGGATTGTTCTTGAGAACGCGGATGTCTTTAAGACCTCTTTTCTCTCTGCTAGCACTGCAGTCTGTGGCCGCTTTGTGTCTTTTTTTGTTTCGTTTTCGCCTGTGGCTCTTAAACTTGCTGGGGTTACTGAATAGTTTTGTTTCGCTTTAGCAAAGAGTAGAAACAAAATAGTTGTAGATGTTTGGTGATAATGTTTGATGACACCATGAAACAATCTAGTAGTTAAAGGAGACGGTCCCAAATTTGGCCTGTCATTCAGATGTTTCTCCAGCATTAATGCTTCTCTGACCACAAAATTATGTACTGGCAATTATATTAAATCATGTACTGGTAAAATATTAACGTACAAAGAAGAACAAAATTACCTTGAACTTACTTGTCTTGAATGTAGGAAAGCATATTTCAGAAGGGAGAAGTGCAGTCTTAGGGCTGAAAAATGGAGTGAAATTGTGCCTCTCTCTAAGCTATTAAGATGTATGATTTACACTGTCCCTTGTTAGTCCTCCCTTTTTCTAGCAGGTATGGTAAAGTGTGCCATGCTTGAGGATGCCTTTGAAAGATGGCAGTTAGTGCTAGGCATGTTCTGTGAAGCCAGAAGTAGCCCCTGCAGACACTCATTTTGGAAAGCATTAGCTTTCATGCTGATAAACATGCTGCAGAATTTAGTGATGTAAAAAGTCAAATGGTTAGGATTGCTTGTAGCTTACAGGATGATTTTTTTCAGCCTTTTATTTTTAAATTACATTTTAATACTAATTTTTTTTTCTTTTCATAAAGATACTGTTGAATTTTTAAGCATTGTCTTCCAAAACATGTCTAAAAATGAAAAAAAAATTATTTGGTATGACAGTCGTGGTGTAGAGTTCTTGCAGGCAAAAAGAAAGACTTTGAAATATTTAATGACATAAAATGGCTATATATGTCTTAGTGCCTCAGTGATCACGCGTGCTTGTAGTAAATATCAAAACTTGCCTGTTTTGTGGGGTTTTTTTAATATACTAATTTATTTTTTTCTTAATCCATTTTTATTTTTTCCCCTCCCCATTTTTTTTCTATTTAGGGAACAGCTTGCATGTATTTCAAACGTTTTTACCTCAATAACTCAGTGATGGAACATCATCCGCGGATAATAATGTGAGTTATCAACCCTTCTTCAGTTACTCTATCAAATAGAATATTAGAGAAATGATCTTTATATTTATAAAGACTGAAAAAACCAAGAAAGAATGAAAGAAAATCTGAGAGCTTAAGTAGGAATAAAGACAAAATATGGTCAGTTTCACTATCCTTTTGCTGTGTTCAGAACATGTTGTTTTAAATACACACAAATTTTGTGAGCAGAATTCTTGTAGGAGAATGGATGTTGCATGTGTCAATTGTTTGCTTTTCTGGTTTTTTCCCTCCTCAAGGCTAACATGTGCATTTTTGGCCTGTAAAGTAGATGAATTTAATGTATCCAGTGCACAGTTTGTTGGTAACCTTCGAGAAAGTCCTCTTGGACAGGAAAAAGCTCTTGAACAAATATTGGAATATGAACTGCTTCTTATTCAGCAACTGAACTTCCATCTCATCATCCATAATCCATACAGGCCATTTGAGGGATTTCTAATTGATATTAAGGTAAAACTCTCCAATATGCTATGTGCTCTGTGTAGTAAAGTAATAAAAGTCTGTTACACATTGTCTTAAAAAACTTTACTTCCTTTTGTGCCTTTTGATCTTTCTTTTGTGTTAAAAGATCTAATTTCTATAGTGAGACAAATACCTGAAAGATAGTTGTTTTACTTGTAGTCTTTAAGGTCTTTAAGTTATTTAGGATATTTTTGGAATAAAATATAGTCTGCTGTGTTTTAGCTTTATAAAATACTGTTGAATTGTGTTCTGAGCTCATGAACAGGAATGACGAACAGCTGCTTATTTTCCTAAACAATTACTTTTTAGACTCGCTATCCAGTGCTGGAAAATCCTGAAGTGTTGAGAAAAACAGCTGATGACTTTCTTAACCGAGTGGCTCTGACAGATGCATATCTACTCTTTACACCCTCACAGATCGCTCTCACTGCCATATTGTCTAGTGGCTCAAGAGCAGGAATTAATATGGAAAGGTAGTATTTCTTTCCTTTATGCGTGTTTTAAGCAGTTTATTCACTTCTTGTATAAAATTGTTTTGCTCTAGACCTTCTTAACTACTAGAATTGTGTATTTACTGATTGATAGCACTTGTCTCTTATGTTTTAGAATGGTAGTGGTACTGTTCATTCTCACAAGTAGGTGATGAAAGCCGTAGGTTGCTGTCTGGTTTTTGTATTCCTTCGGAAGAAGTTAAAAAAAGCCCCTGATGACTTTGCCTTAATTAAAACAGCATATGATTTTCAGACTCAATTTAAGGGTTACACAGGGAAGAAGGTAGAAATGTGTTGGAAACTGAAAGTCAACTGAAATTACACTGAACTGACAGCTAATGGGCATGCTGTAACGTGCTGTATTTGGCTGCTGCAACTGTTCAGTTTCCATGGATATGAACCAGGGCTAAGGTGTTGCTTTAAATCAATCTTTTCTTTCTCTTCTGTGTCCTTGCCACTGGTGTTTGCACAGGTGTTATCAAACACTTTGGTACCTTCACTGAAATGTGTAGTTTGTTTGATTTAGTTCTCTTATGGACAAAACATATACTTTTCTTCAGATGAACAGCTGAGGTGGTTGCTTTAAGAAGCTGTACCTGCCATGTTATGATACCATGCCACTGCCTGTGAGCATTTTGTATCTGGATTGAACACCTGCTCTAAATCCAAAAAGTTCTTCTGAAATAAAATCTTCAATCTGTTCTAAATCTCTCTAGTTCTAAAAAAAAGGAGTGTTGAGAGTATTGTCTGCAGGATTCATTGTCTTCTCAGATTTGTGTAAAAACATTCAGGTGCTTACTTTAACTTGAAACTTGAACTTATTCCTAGATCTGCATTCTGTACTGCTAGTGCCAAAATTCAAAAAACCATGCTTGCAAAAATAATTAAAATAATTTGTAGATAATGCGTCATTCAATGTGTCTAAACTTTGTACATTCAGGAAGAATTCAAGTCTTTGTTACCTGTCTGCAGCGTACAGTTGTTGTAACCTTGTTATTTACTGTTTGATGTGAGTTTTTGCTGCCAGACATGAAAGAAGCTGATGGTGCAGCCGATGGTCTGTGGACCTGTGTGCAGCTGCAGAGGTGGTACAGAACACATGGGAATTGGAAAACCTGTTGCTGTCATGGGGCAAGAGATAGAACTCCTTGGTTGTTGTGGGTGTTGATGAGGAGGATTGCTCATGTCCTTATCCAGGCAATGTGCATTAGTGTTATTACTTAAGAGAAGTTTGGTCTCATCGGGAAGAGGAAGGAACCCACAGGCTCATGCAAGACAGTATTTAGTAATAGCTTTCAGCTGCCAGAAGCAGCAGGCCTGTGTTGCAAGCTCTGGTGTTGGTTAATCTGAAAACCACTGTAGCGTTTGTTTGTCCTGTGGGCATATTGTACAATAGTGTCATGGTGTTATAGAATCTTAAAATTAATTTCACTTAGCTTCCTGAGGCTTAGAAATGTCTAATTTGGCAGTGTTATTTCTAAGTGGCTGGAGGAATATTTTTGTCACCTTCTTAGTGTGACAGATTTGTTTTTTTTGTCACTTTATAGCACTTAAATGAAAAGCTTAAAACAAGGAGTTCTTTACTTATCTAATGATAAAGCTCCAGGGGATGTTAGTAATAAATAATACACTTTTTATTAACTCACAGTAATTGTGACAAATTATTATGACACTTTAAAAATTTATTCTTCCATGTCTCTTTGCAGCTATTTATCAGAAAGTCTTACACTGAAAGAAAACAGATCAACCTTATCCAGATTACTAGATGACATGAAATGTAAGTAAACATTGGAAAAGTATGATAAAGAATATCTTGAAAGGAGGAAAAGCCATCTTTTTCCAAATTACAAAAGCTTTAGATAGAAAGGTGTGCTTCAAATGGTTCTTTTCACCTTAAGGCATGCATAAGTAAACTGCAGACAGTAGAATGAATTACCCAGCATGTGGATGGAAGGGGAAACGAGAGACAAAATGAAAAAATAAATTAACCAAATTAATTAATTTGTTTATATTAACAGGCAGAGGACCTGCCTGATGCTTTCAGTACTTAAGTGCTAGAGTCAGTTAAGTGCTAGCCACTGATTCAAAGGTGAGAAATCTATTTTGAGAACTAGATAATGATTTCTGTATGACAGAACTAAATTGCTTTTTAAGTCACTATATCTTAAACATTATAGCTTCAGGCAAAGCCTGCATATAACTACTACCACCTGAAGATACCTTTTGTAAGGTAAATTATTAATGTGATATGCCGGAACTGCACACCTATTTTGCAGCTAAGTTTCAGAAGATGCTTAGCTTTACTAGTGTGAGAAATACCTATGTGTGTGTGTATATATTTTACAAATATTAAGAATATTACCATGTTTAGCTAAGCTAAAAGCAGTGTAGTACACTGATGGTTACCTTTTTGTATTTAAATTAAAAGGATGTGATATCAAATTCCCAGAAAGTAATCAGTTATGGAATGCATTATACTAATGTGCGCACTTCAGATAGGAGTGGTGAAATTGGGCTCGCTGACATGAGCAGTGAATGCACTATGCAAGTAACCAGGGTCTACAAATTCAATTTACCTTTATTTTATAAAACTTAAGATGTCCTTTACTTTCTTGTCGTCTAACAAATCTAGTCTTCAGACTTCCATTGCTGAGATGGAAAGGAATGCTGGGATCACTTACTCTTCACTTCTGTTATTGCGGATGGTAGCTTTAGCCCAAAGGCAGCTCTTCTGTAAACATAAGATGGTTGGAAGGAGATTTTTCAAGCATTTGTAAATGACTTCTACAGAGTACTGGCAGCAGAGAAAAAAACTCGTAAATTTAATTTGCATTTTATAAAGACTAGAACTGATTTATTTTGTTTGTTTTTTTTAGGACAGCAGGGGCAGTGTTGATTGGAAAAAATACCTGTGTATTTTGAAGCTTGTTAGCAGAGTAATGTGAACTCTGCCTTAAGGAAATTTGTAGTTGGTGCTGCTGGGGACTTTTTGCACTGTAGTTACATTAGGGAGGTAGGGATGAACTGTTGGCTCGAGCCTGACTATGAGACATAAACAATACTTGGCCACATTGGAGACTGGATAGGGTTGTGTGATTCACATGTGTGGTGGGTTGACCCCAGCTTGATGCCAAGTGACCACCAAAGCCACCTATCACTGACCTCCCTAGCTAGGCAGGGCAGAGAAAAGAAAATAACAAGTTTATGGGCTACAAAAAGGGCAGAGAGAGGTCATTCACCAGTCACTGTCATGGGCAAAACAGACACAACTGGGGGAAATTAATCACCAATCAAATCAGAGTAGGGTAATTAGAAGTAAAATCCCAATCTTAAAAAGACCTTTCCCCCACCCCTCCCATCTTTCTGGATTCACTTTCTAAATTCACTCCTGAATTGTCTCCCTTCAGTGCAGGGGGACTGTAGTCAGTTTACCATATGTTTCTATTGCTCCTTCCTCCTCACATTATTCCCCTGCTGCAATGTGGGGTCCCTCCCCACACTAGAAACAGTCCTCTACAAATTTTTACATGAGTCCTTCCCACATGCTACAGTTGTTCATGAACTGCTTTAATGTGGGTTCATTACATGGTATGCAGCCCTTCAGGAATAGACTGCTTCAGTGCAGATCTCCCATGGGGTCACAAATCTTGCCAGCAAACCTGGGTTCCTCTTCCCTACGTAGCATGGTATTCCAAAGGGTCACAGCCTCCTTTGGGCACATCCACCTGCTTCTAAGTCACCTCCTCTACAGGCTGCCAGGTGCATCTGCTTACTCCACGCTCCTGTTGACCTCCATGCAGGGGCGCAGCTGCTTCACCATGGTCTGTACCATATGGTGCAGGGGAATCTGTTCCAGTGCCTGGAGCACTTCCTTCCTCATCTTCCACACTGACCCTGGTAGATGTAGGGTGTAGGTGTTATCATGTATTCTCATTCCTCTTTCCAGCAGCCATTAGTGTTGCCACCAGAGTTTGCATTTTTTTCCTTCAAATCTGTTATCACAGATGCACATCCACTGTTATTTAATAGGCTTTTCCTTGGCCAGTGGTGGATACATCTTGGAGCCATCTGGCACTGTCTCTGTTGTGCCTGGGGGAACCCTCTAGCAGCTTCTCATAGAAACCACCCCTGTAGGCCCCTCAGTACCAACATCTTGCCATGTAGACCCAACCCAAGAAGGCAGAGCAGAAATTATCTCTATATATATGTATATATATATCTGGATATTATCACAGCTTACAGCTGTGTTGTTGCCATTTTAGGCATGAAAAATCTCATTAGAAAATATGAACTGCCGAGGCCTGAAGAGGTTGCTGCTCTAAAACAGAAGTTAGAGAAGTGTCACAGCTTGGACCTTTCATTTCATGCAAATATGTAAGTATATCTTGGATGTGTTAAACTTCATCTTCTTACCTGTGTGAGTGATGGAAAATGAAAATCCTTAAATGTTACACAGTGTTTGTCTGCTTGCTGTATCTACTGAAGCTGAGACTGAAGACTCAAAATACTGCTTTCAGTAATACATGAATAGGTACTGTTGTGCTGATTTGAATGGCAAGCTGATAATTTTATAACACAAAACTGGAATACAGGGTGGCTTCTAAGGTGTGACCACTTAATGTTGTATGTAATGAGAACTAAGGGTTGTAAAATCAGGTGATTAAAACAAGAATGTTATAAAGGCTTAATATTTCTTAAGAACTATGTGGATGGCAAAGACTTCCTGGTTTTTCTATTCTGCCCATTTCATTTCAATATGCACCCTGAATTTACAGCAAGCTGCATGCCAAGGCTTTGCTATTTTTTTTTATGGAACAGGCACGTCCGTAATGTAATCCTGGGGTCAAATAAAGAGTTTTAACTTAGAAAAATACCTAAGCATTTCAGTTTTCTTCTGTGCTAGAAAGAAGAGGAAAGGTTATGAAGATGATGAATATGTCACAAAGAAATGTAAAATGGATGAGGTCAGTAAACCTGTTGTACAAGTTTTTCCTGTTTTTTTTTTATTCTTAATGCCGTGACCAAAGTGCCACAGCTACTAAGATAAATTTGCGCATCTGTAACATAATTTTACTTGTTGCTCAGACTGAACCTTTTTCAACTTTTTTTTTCCCACTTTAAATGAGCCAGATTTCATACTTGCCTGTGCAGACCATGCTTCCTGCTGTTTCTTGTGCTTTGAAAGTTTTTATTTACTTTATTTGGTTTCTTGCTCAAAGCAGTGGGAGTGTTGGACTAAAGTTATGTCAGAACATTTGTTTACAAGGCTGCATGAATTACAGACGGGTAGCTAGTACTTTGCATTTTAAGACCAGGTATCAATAAGGTGGGGATAAACTGACAAGGGTGACTCAAAAAATAAAAACAATATTAAGGTTGTCCTTCACATCTGAGTTGAACACCTTCCAGAGTTTTGTTTGTAATGTGGACAGGAAATGGGAGAGAGTCCATGCTGGCAGAGGTAAAGAACATTTCTTAACTGGACTGATCATGATACTAAAGACACTGAATACTGATAGTCTAAGACACACTAAGTGTGGCATTTGGAAAAACGTGCTAACATTTGATGCAGGTCACCTATCAAAATCTGAAGATAAAAGACAAGATTTGTGTTATTTGCTATTGGAGATTATTATAGTAGGTTGATGCTGTAGTGTCAAAATCTAAAAAAATATTTGAACAAGATTATAATAAAATCGGCATTGAAAGTATGTTCTAACAATATGTGGGACTTGAACTTAATTTATAATTTTATTGCTGCAAAAACTTTTGATTAGTTTTTATCCAAATGCCAGTCTTCAAATGAAATTGGCAACTCCATAAAACAGGCACTTGGAAAACTCTTCACTTGTTGTGTAATTTTACTTCTGAATAATCATCACATGAAAGAGCAGATCTGAGCTGACCAGGACATAAAGGAGAAAGTGTTCTTAACTTTTTAAAAGCTTCCAGAGTGTGCAAACATGGCTTCATTAATCCTATAATTATCTTAGACTGTAGTCTGCAAGTCCACAGTCAATTCTGATCTATTTCTAAGATGCTCCTGGATTTAATTGTTTGCGGCTGAAGGTTAGTATCAGTAAGAAAGCCAGAAGTGGTATGGTGAGATCATCAGTTTGAAATGATAGAAAAAACATACAAGGCAATGGCTGACCACAGGTGTGACTCAGTTGCCAAAGCCATGAAAAGCACAAGACAGTAGTAGAAGGTGCAGTATGAGCCGTTTTGGAAATCTCTACATAATTATCCAACATAAAGCTCATGTTTCTTTATGTCAGGTGCTAAAAAGGGGCTGCTAACATGACTCTGTGCCTGTGACTAAGCATAGGTATGGATAACTAGCTTTAAAATTAAAGGCCTGACTTGCCCCAATTTAAAAATATTTTTTTAGTCTTCTGTTCATGGAATCTCTCTGTAATTTCTTAAATCCAGACCGTAAGGAACTCACTACACACACATTTTGCTCAAGGTGTTGTGTTTTTCCCTTCCTCTAGGAAGAGTGGACTGATGACGATCTTGTGGATTCAGCATTACTTTGAAGGAAGATGGACTTCAACCACTGGAGGAACTACTCTCTGGTGTCAGGTGTGACTCTACCTGCCCCAGGTTCCTTATTATGTGTCATAAGCTCTTAATGCTGTTAGTTCTTACCCTGGCAGTAAAGCCTTTTATTTTCATAAAAGAATAAGTTGTGGTTCTATTAAACACTCATCCATTACAGGTCCAATACCAGCAAGATTTGCTTCAAGAAATCTGGCCCTTGTTTTTGGTTCAGAAACAGTTTGATGTGGTTGCAGTGTAGTGTTAAGAGCATTAGCTGATTTATTTCCTTTTCATACATTGTTAGTGTTCTATAATACACACACCTTAGATGTAGCTTTGGGTGCTCCCTAGTTTCATTCTCTTTGCTGTATTTTGTGTGTAACAAGTAAATTAGGTAGGCAGCTCTGTCTTCCAGTGTGTATTTTTACCATGCCTATACCAAAGCAACTAAATCCACAAAATAATCCCTTTTATACACTCTGTTAAAGATCTAAGTAGGACAAAATGAAAACTTAATTACTTACTCTTCTGAGATGCAGTTTGATACTGGCATGACAAGGTTATGGGACAATCTAAGAAAAGACTTCTCTAGTAACAAGGTCTTGCAAACAGGTGTATTGTCACTAGGGAAGAGCATGTGTTTTCCCGGTGCTATACATGTGACATCTGGGAGCTCTCACCTTCCAGAAGCTGTTCCAGCTGGAGACCAGGGCAATTCAGCAAGAGCCACTATAATACTACAACAAAGATGCAAAAGCAAACTCTCTGATTTTATGTGACAGTGATTTGGCAGTTCTGATAGACAGGAAAAACACTATAGGTATTGTAAATGTTTACAACAGTTTTTGTATGATAGACTTATTTAAGTGGTTATCTCATTAGTCTTGTCAGTGAATCCTTTTATTCCCTATCACTGCCTAGACTGTAACACATGGTGATGATTAAATATACCCTCTAAATCAACAGTACATTTTACTATTTAATTTTTTAAACAGTTTATGGCAGTGTGATGGGCAGGGACACCTTCTACTAGACAAGGTTGCTCCAAGCCTCATCCAACATGCCCTTCAACACTTCCCAAGACTAGGGCATCCCTGGCTTCTCTGGCACTCTATCAGTGTCTCCCCCTACTCAAAGGGAAGAACTTCTTTTTATTAAATCTCAACCTACCCAAGATGTTTTAACATCTACTTTCTCACCCAATGATGTACAAATTAAGGCATAGGGACAAGGTAATGCTGTCTGAGGACTCATGCTCAAAAAGTGACACAGTTTGAACACTTCAAAGTACATCACCATTGCAGACACTGAAAAATTACCATAGCAGCCAGAGTAAGCCAATTTCCATAGAGTTTGAGATATGCAGCTTGATTTATTATAAAAACTTACTTTTCACTAATAATAATTATGGTAGACTTACAGTACAAAAAAAGACCAAACAATACCTATTTTATAAAATGGTTTAATGAATGCATGCATGTCTGATATAATGATCAATAAATTTGCTGAATTCAAATTATTTACTGTTGTAAACATTTTACAAAAGCATTGTGATTTATCTGGATATACAGTTCTTGATGGAAGAACTATTCAGACTGAATCAGTGGTACATCAAAAAAATAAAGCTGACGAGACCCGTTCTGCATATTCTCTTTCAACATCATTCCAGCAAGTGAAACAGCATGGTATAAAAAGTGTACAGTAAAGGTTGTTCCTACCATAACATCAAATTCTGGAAATTGTAAATACAAGTTAAAAGTGGTTAAAACAGTCAAAAGTCGTAATTATTGTAACCAGTCAGAAATTACAGTAAGAAATGTTATCCAGTTATAGGTGGTTGTCAGAACAACACCTTTCTTCTCATGTCAGTTGATAAAATTCTTTTCCAGTCAGACAGCAAACACTTTGGCAATCAGAGATGCTGAAAATTTCAATGTCCTAGACACAGTCACAGCATTTTCTCTGTAGAAGGTGAACTTGTACACCAAGGCTCAGAGGTTGTGAAATTTCATTGTTTCCAAGTGGGGAAAAAAAAAGTGCAAATGTCCCACACAGATAGCTTAAAAAAAGCTGCTGGTAGAATCATTCACCAACAGGATCTTTGTTTTGTTTTTGCATAGTTCACACATCACTGAGAATGTGACAGGGTGTGCTATTTTTGGCAAGAGCAAGAAGATAGTGATACTGGTGAGAGTTGCCATGTTGGGCATGTTGGATCCATGCAGAATTCAGCTAGAGGGCTGCTACCTGATGTTGTTAGACACCGAATACTGATTTTGTTTTTGTTGTAGCAGTTCAGTAATGGCCAAAAGCTTCTTAAGAACATGCTGTGAAAAGAGAGTGAGTCAGTGAAACTACGTTAGCTACTGGAGACAGAAAAGGCCTCCCTGAGCAGCATATTTTCAGCATCAGCCTATGAGACCCGCAACTCAGTAGTTTAAATATATTACTAAAAAGAGAAAATGACTGATTCCCTAGCTAGTAAGGGTAGTCTTAAAATGTTACGGACTTTGCCTCTCCTCCTATGGATCTTCTTGCTTCTTTGTGGTCAACAGGAAGGCTGAGGAAGTGCACAGCTACACACTTACAGCTTGCCAGGAGAGTTTGCCAAGCATACCGCTGTACTGGCAAACTAGGAAGCAGAAATGCGGTATTAATAGAAAGCTAAAGAAAGCGAATTTGGTTATCAATTGAAAAAAAATCCAGATCTGAAAACTAAGACCCAGGAGACAGTATTCACGAATTCAGTAAATTCAGTAAATTCACGAATACAAGCCGCACTGAGTATAAGCCGCATCTCTGGGTGTTGGCAAATATTTCGTTCTTTGTCCATAAATAAGCCACACCTGAGTATAAGCCGCTCTCTCGTTCGCAGCGAGGACCCGTGTGCAATAAAGTTGCCAAATACTAACAGAATCGCGGCATGGCGCGGGGTTTACTGGCTCAACTAAGGCTGTGCAGGCTCGGCCCGCTAGGGGCTGCTGACGGGGCCAGGTGGCCCAGCTCGGTGGTGCTGCTCAGGGCTGGCCGCCGCCTCTGGGTTCGCTCACCCTGGCCCCGCTCCCACCGCGGCTGGGCACAGAGAGCGCGCCCCGCTCACGCCACGGCACCGGCCGGGCACGGGGAGCACCCTCTGCTCCCGCCACGGCGGCGGAGGGTGGGGGCAGAGCCCCCCCTCCCCGAGCCGCGGTAATGGCAGCGCAGCTCCCCCCCCCCCCCCCGAGCCGTGGCAATGGTGGCACGGGCTCCCCCCCTCCTCCCCGCGCCACGGCAATGGCAGCGCGGGCTCCCCCCCTCCTCCCCGAGCCGCAGCAATGGCGGCGTGGGCCCCCTCTTCCTCCTCCCCGAGCCGCGGCAATGGCGGCACGGGGTCCCCACCTCCTCCCCGAGCCGCGGTAATGGCAGCGCAGCTCCCCCCCCCCCCCCCGAGCCGTGGCAATGGTGGCACGGGCTCCCCCCCTCCTCCCCGAGCCACGGCAATGGCAGCGCGGGCTCCCCCCCTCCTCCCCGAGCCGCAGCAATGGCGGCGTGGGCCCCCTCTTCCTCCTCCCCGAGCCGCGGCAATGGCGGCACGGGGTCCCCACCTCCTCCCCGAGCCGTGGCAATGGCGGCACGGGGTCCCCCCGTCTCTCCCCCGGGCTGCAGCAGAGAAGGGAAGAAGAGAGCTCTCCTGCCTCTCTCCCCACCCCCCATGCTGCCTGCAGGGAGCCAGGGCAACAGAGTAATGCTTTGTAACAATCGCGAAATGCCGGCTTTTACTGGCAGGTGCTTGGCTTGGCGCCCTGGCTGGCACGTCTGGGGTTGTAAATGTCAGAAAATTATTCACATATTAGCCGCCCCTGAGTATTAGCTGCACTTCCGGGTTTCCACCAAAATTTCTGTCAAATTGCTGCGGCTTGTATTTGTGAAATTACTGTAATTTTGTTAGTTTAACGCTTCCATTAGAAATTTAAAAAAACCACCCCAACCTAGTTGGTTTTGTTGCATGACGGAACAAAACTATGGATTAAGTATTTCCTTCAGTGCTAACAACCTCCTGGTGAAATACAGTATCAGTCATATTGCAACAGAAATACCACAAATGAATTCCAGTATTGAGGAGTAACTCAGGACACAGCACCCCTACCTGTGATTTCTTTGTGTTAACTCACCTGCATCACTCCTCGTTCATTGCTTAGTGTCCGGAGTTCATCTGAGTGTGCCACACAGATCTCATGCAAGGCTGCCAGGTCACGGGAGAGGTCAGTTCGAGAGTGTTCTGCAGTGTCTGGAAGCTCAGGAACATTCTTCAACAAAGTAGAAGACAGCAGATTTAGGGTGTCAAGACCAACTTTGGTCTTTCCAGCTATACCTCCAGTCCATCTTTCTGTTATGAATTATCTGTTTATTTTCTCCTCTTCACAGGCATGTGTTCTCATACTGCAATTTGTAGTGCTAGGAGGATTCTTACTACAAGATGTAATACTGCTCTAACTTTAACCATGCAAGAAACCTATAGCACATGGAGACTGAAACCCTCTAAATGAAGGGGAAATCCATCCATTAGGAGCTTTTAATCTAAATGAGAGAAAAGCAACAAAATTCAGCAAAATCTGCTGTTACCTATCAAGTAACTCATTAAACTGATGATAAACCAATAATGCTGCAATTAAAAACAGCAGAATAATCCAACAGGTATTTTCAAACCAACAGTTATCAGACACATCATATAAATTCTGTCATATAAAGAAAATCCATATATCATAATATGCAGAAGTTGCAATTTAATCAGAAAAGGATGACATCTGGAACCTACCCAAATGCAATTTGTATTTAAGTATTCTGAGATGTCTTCTAGTCACTTCTAAGGGATTCATTCAGGATGCTTAGCACAGTCTTTATTTCACTTTATAAAATGAATTATTGCATTTAAAATACATATATAAAAAGCATGATAACCTAACTCCTGTTGCAGCTATCACACACACAAAATAGTCACATTTTAAAAGGACACAGTGACAGCAGTTCACTTTCGAACTAAAATGTGTAGAATGTGCACAGTAAAGCTTTTGCCAGTGATAACTGAAATTCAGCCTAATATTTTTTAAAGAAAAATGCTTTTCAGTCTCTGGTCAAAACCATGTGACAAGTTATATATAAAACCTTCTGGTTTAAAAACATGTTTGTGAAAGGTTTGTATTTTTGCTTAATAGCTCTAATCTCATAGCTATAGAATCTATTTCAGCTTCTCACATTTACACTAAATTAATTAAGTCTTAAATTAATTAGAAGCACTAAATTATTAAAGTCTTAAAAAGACACTTGATGGTTTTAATTTTGTATGACAGACCAGCAATTTTTAAATATGTATTAAAAAATGTACTCAGATAAAAGCATTCAGAATTATGTCAGAGCTGATGCACTGCTGAGCTAGTTAAAAAGAGCTGTAAAAATTTTTGATTTACAATTCTGCTATGTAACGAGCAATTATTTTTTAACCACTTACCCCAAGTTCATCCAAGAACATGATCATACGATGTTTGTTGCTCTTGATGAATGGATTTACCCCTTCCATATATGGTTCCTTGTAATTTTAAAAAGTATTAATTAACAAATCAGTGCCAAGATAATTGTCACATCTGAGGCAAACACAGTGCAGTCAGGCAAATGACACTGCAAAACGCATATGTAAATTGGAATAATAACTTTTTCTAGTATATTTCTAATATCTGGTGTGCAGCCAGTCAAAAGAATACAGAATTTGGTATTTTCTTGTATTCAGAAGATTGAGAACCTGTGATTCAAAATTTTTCTTACACATCCGTATTGATACAAACTTGCATCAAGGTGAGTGTCTCTAAATACCTGTTTGCAGTGAACAGATGCTCTCTGTTCAGAGGTATCATCAGGAACAAGTGCCTTCTTCCTGTTTTGTCATTAACTCTTACATTCCAAGTTCTGTGTGTCAGAGAAACAACTTTCTCATGCCAGCCCGAAGTCGTATTAATTATGCTTAAGTCAACAGATTTATTTTTAGCAATGTTTCAGCCTGGAAATTGAGACCAGTCACTGCTGGCATTCTCTTAGTGTTTTAACAGAGACTTTATTGAAAGCTTGGGTTTATTTGTGCAATAGGTACACTTGACTTACAGCTTTCATTCATTATGTCTAGAAGTATGATAGTATAAACAGGAGAGCTTTGAAAAGGTCTACCACAGAAAACACCAGTTTAACAAGTGATAAATGCAGGGTCAAAGTGGAAGAAGAGAAGTAAGAAAAAAGCAACAAATTTTTTGCATGCATTGAACAGGAACACGTGAAAAGTGTACTGGAAACACAGTTCTAGGTTGTTCTCTGTATGTAAAACTATATTCACCTTAGCTCCAAATTCAACTAGATTTGCTAAATTCTGCACAGACTTGGCGACCAGCGTCAGTGTTCTTGCAGCAGTGGGGGAAGGAGAATCTGGCAGGAAAGCAGAGAGTCACTTGCCATTACATTTTAAATTTAACAGCAGTCACATGAGAATAAATTCTATTCCCATTCATCTTTTTATAGATTCTTTCTTAATATAAAATAACTTCATGTGACAGATGTCACTTGGTAAAGTAAAATATACTGCTTTTGTAATTGTCCAAAAGCCATGTTAATCTGATAATCTTATTTTCTGTAATAATAGCACACTGAACAAGAAGGCAATATAAGTGTTACTAAGAGTTAGATGAAATGATAACCATTTGCTCAAAACTTGAGGAGTTTTATTGAAAGGTGGTTTTCTTATTAAAACATTTACCTTTGACATTAAAAAAAAGAAAAAAGTTTACATTTTCCTTATCTGCTTATACTCATATAAGTGGAACTGTCAAGTTACACTTTTATGTTACTGGCAGCAGGAAAACAGAGTGAATGTTACATGCAATCGTGGCATGTATTTCCATGAAACTCTCGTCTGTAATCATTGTGACTATAAACACTTTACATTAACCACTTAAGTCAGTTAGAACTTCCTTTTTCAACAAGTGATGCTACCCAGCAGTATCCCACAAAATTACTTTTCTCTCCAGTTAAAGTAAAAGGCGTGGTTGAAAACATTCCACTGACAGGTTATACAGTCTGTAAGTTTCCCGTAAAAGTAATCAAGAATACTAGCTGGAGGTAACTCAGCAGGATTGTAATGGACAAGCTCAGAGGCATTACTCAAATTTTTAAGTAGTTCTTTACACCTGCAGTCACAGTGCAACCCAAGTTAGGAGGTACCTGACTTGCAAACTACCCAAAGATAATAAAATGCCAGAGAAATTATCACTCATTCCTGCCATATTTCTCAAGTGCCTTCTCCAAAGCATGTACAGAAATGATTACTGTGTGAGAGAAAGGAACTTCGTTGACACAGTCCTTCTCATTTAGTACAGTTTTAAAGACTGATGGTAGAAAATACCCACATTGTCTTAAAAACTGTCTTTGAATAAAGAAAAAAGATTTCTGAACCAGATTTTTTTTATTATATCCTGTATCTCCTAGTTTTCACCCTTTCTGCAGGCGATCCCTCTCTCATCTTTAGGATTCTACATCTAAGATAACTGTATTTAATAAGTCAAACCATACTCTAATGGCTAGAAACCATTTAAGCAGGACATTCAAATTGTTCAAGAATAATTTTCCAGGTGCACAAATGTATTTCAAACTCTGTAGGCACATACCAACTTTATAAATCTCATGCATTTCAGAGATACCATTGCATTCAGCTATTAACTCTGGCATTGCACTGTATTGAAAGTGACATCTGAAGTTCTCATAATTACATTTTTCACAGTGCTAAAATAGATTAAACAATGCTAGACTTGACTCAAAAATTTATTATTAAATATCACACTGGATGGTTTTTGGACTTTAAATTATTTTGGGGGTATCGACAATCAAGACTTTGAGGGTGAAAAGCATATACCCTAAGGACAAGTCAGCCAAATGAAGTGGATGATAATTTGACTTGAAACACAGCATTCAAAAACCTTCCTCTATTGCTATATTAGATACTACTGTGATTTCATGTCTCCTGCTGCATAAAGTATAGATTCGATCCGAGGCACATAGTCACCTGAGATGATATTAAACATCCTTGGGTTCAGGATAGCAGGACAAATCAGTCGAAGAAAAACAAAGCCACTGAAATGAAATAAAATTGTATTTTGTTCAAAACCATTAGAAAAATAATGTAAAATTGTGTAGTCTTTGAGGAATAAAGTTAATGTGGGATCTTGTTGAGACAAACATCAAGAAACAAGCCTGTGCTGTGTTAAAATACCAATTAAGATCATCATGCTATGATTCTATGAACTGCAATGAAATGTGAAAGAAGAGGCACATTGATTTCCCAATAAAGGTGAACTGTTGAAATTGTGTAGGAAGAAATTAATTGCCAAGTAATATTGAAGCCAATCCCAGACCATGCTTGCTTCAAAACGGAGCTACCGTTGGTGGTCTCTGACCTCCCAAAAATTCTCCATTGTCTGCTACTGTCATTCATCCCACAGCTACCCACTTCCCCAAACCACTGTAAGCTGGACCACAGAAATGGATGGGCAAAAAGATCTCTCTTGGCAGAACACACCTTTAGGTCAGCTTCAGCTGATCCACTATCCAGATGATAGTATACTTCAGTAGAAAAATAAGTGATCTACCACTTTGCACCATGAAAGAATTGCTGCCATTTTAAAAGCTGGAAAAAGAGTGCTGTGTTCTAACTGCAAAACTAGGAATTCATTCAACAAGAACCCAGAATAGGGTTCAGCAGCATGAAGAAAATCTGTTTTCCTGTTAATACCAGAGGTAAAAATCATCACTCAGGTTAACCTCGACTCCAGCTAATTGCTGTACAATGAAGTGAGATACAGACCAATTAAATAAATCTAAAATATTTGTAATTTTGTCTGTGGACATCACCAGCAGGTTGAATTTCACCACAGCAATACCAGAGCCTCCTAATGAAAGGAAGAAGGGAACCTTGCCTGTTCTAAAGTACACAGAGAAATGTCTACTTTTCTTTGAAGTGACAAACAGTAGTGAGTTGGATGCACCTTCTGTAAGTTCAAGACATCTAGAATGTTCTGTTATAAATGTATCTTACCTCTCTAAGAAACACAAGTTATGGGCTGGTAAGAAAAAAGTTATTGGCTAGAGGTTAAGCTAAAATACTTTCTGTGGTGAGAATTCAAAGCTATGAGTCAGTAATTAATTTTGAAGTAATGGCACATAAACCAATCACTCTTAAGAGTGTCTAAATTTGACAGCCAACACATCTGTCAAATTCAACAGGTACACATCTAGTAGAGACCCTGCTGACAGGGATGATCTGATGCTCCTTACCTATGTCAACCTGCCTAAATTAGGAATGAGCAAATATCTATGGGAGTTTTAAACCAGAGACAAATGGTAGCACATTCTGACTGATATGATTAGAGAAGATATCCAGATATCAAAAAACTGTCCATCTGGCTCTGAATACTGAATCATTCTTAAACCAATAACAGTGTAATAAAAGGTAATAAACATCACTGAAGGCTGTGAAACTGGATTTCAGAGAGAAATCTCTAGTAGCCACTTGTGAAAATGGAACACCAAAAAAGCAAGTGATAAAGTATTTTTAGCATCTAGTGGAGACCATTGGGAGAACTCTGAAAGTGAGCTGTGTGTCCACTGTGGAAAACCACATGGTCCTCATTGGAGCTGGGGAGGAACAGCCAGAGACAAGGAATTCACTACTGACCTTGACAGCCTTCCTGCAGCTTAGTCCCTCAGAGTAAAAGGAGCTCTCAGAGTAGGAGCAGTCTCCATTTGAAGGCAATGCCGCTTCACAGTATGAAACACATAAAGCTTCTGGTGTCAAAATGATCAATACAAGCCAAAGACAAATGCTCTTAAGATCCCTCAATGGGAGATTAACCTCTGCAACTATACAACTGCCTGACACCACAAAAAGGAAAGCTGTGGCTCTGATACCCTTAAAATCCCTGCCACGTGTAGAAAAAGTGTCAACACCACAGCTTTGTCAAAAGTTTTTGTTTGATCTGCCCTGGCAACAGAGTTAGAACTTTTGTATTGCGCTTGTTTAATAATGTAAATTGGAATTTTGTTAGCTGGTGTGAGTTCAGAAGAGCTACATTCTGTAACCTCCAGCAGCATTTTCAGAGGAGCTCCAGAATATTTCAGCATGATTGGACTGTAGTAATATAAATTTCAAGTTAAAACCATTAAGTAAAGCTATACTGACCTCTATACTACATCATTTTATTCTATCAAAGCTCTAAGAACAAGACCAAGAATCCAGAAAACTCAATCTTTAACTGGGACATTGTGCTTCATCATCATAAGTATCTTAAACACTGCAGTATGAACTTACAGTTTTGTCAGTGAAAGAAACATAGATAAGCACACTGAAGTATGTCTACAACAAGGCTTGAAAAAACTATTTCCAGAATAAGGTTGACAAGTTACTTACCTAACAACTCTGGTTCTCATGGTAGTATTAGCTGGCCATTTGTTTTGAACAGACTTCTGTAGGCACCCATAAATATACCTCAATGTCCTGCAGAAATAGTAGCAAATTACCCATTCAAATAAGCTTACAGAATCAAAAAAGCTGGTTGGAAAACAACCTAGAGTAATCTCCTACTTGATGCAGAACTATCATCTTAGACAAGTCTTCAAATTATAAATCAAATCCTAGTTAAAGCTAACAAATTTATAAAAATAATGTTCTAAAATAATATATAATTATATATATCATTATTATAATATATATATATTTAAATTGTTGTTTTAAAATAAATGACAGCGAAAATACATTCTGTGCAATTCTGTGATCATTCAGATGTGCATTAAATGTTTTGTACTGTTCCCTTAGGTAGTATTCCCTTTTTGAAAAAAGACCATTTTGAGGGTAGGCTTTTCCTTTTGTTTCTCTCTTAACTAAACAAAAACTATTCTTTCCATACATGATGCATAATGAAAAAAGCTAAAAAGTTAAACACCACAGCAACAATCCTCTCCCATTAAAAAAAAAAGGACATTTCTGGTGTATTAATTTCAGAAAATGTTGATCACTGCATCATATACTTAAAAGGACTGCAACTTTCACGCTAAACTTGCCAGCACAAACACAAAAGAAAATTCCATGCTATTCCAGTTACTCAAAATTGAGGGTTTCTTATACTTTAAAAGCTAATGACACTATGGAAGGAGATTCTGTGTTATCCACTATTTATTAGATGATTCAAATGTGAGATATGAAAACAAGTTACATTAGCAATTGAAAGAAGCGAGGGAAAAATGGCCTCTGCATTTCCCTAGCCGACAAAAACAGGCATAACATGGTATCACTATTACTATCTACCTGTATTTTTAATATGCTGTTAATAATTCCATCTTCTCTCAGAGGAGACTGACAAATATGTTATTATCTTCTAACTACTGCTGTTTTCTACCTTTTTGTAAAAACATGAGATTGTTATTTTATTACTGTTTTGTCCCTAAGTGTTGTAGCTTCTCCTTTAAAAGAAAACCAGAGGCTTTTGTAAAACATTACTAATTCCCAGAAGTGTTATTTTCCCCCTATCTATTTTCCTCTGTGTCTATACAGCAACACTAAGATAACTCAGTAAGAACATCATTTTAAGGTGCATTGTAATTAATGGAAATGGGAATTTTCAAATATAAATCAAAACAGAGAAGTGCAAACTTACGGGGGCAGTATCTCTGCAGCCATGAATATCTTCTCCACCAATTCTGAAAGTATACTCAGTAGATGTGCCAAATTAGTGTTCACATCTTCATTTTTTTCTAACTTCGAAGGATTTAACTAAAACAGAAAAAGATTAGATTTCTTCAACTACATATATGTATAGTTACTGAATATTACACACTGAACAGTATTTCAAAGCAAATTAAATATTCTGCTGCTCTATAAGTCCCTTAGAGAATTCAGGCATCTTTCAGTGGCTTGTCAGTAAATGTGAAGCAACAGTTTTAAGCTCTAATGCACATAACTGGCTTTTATCAGCTTGGATATTCACCACTTTTCATCCGCGTGACTTTTTTGTCTCTCTCAATCCAAATTTCTGATGACTCTCATCTTTTCCACAATGAAGTTGAAGTAAAACACAGGAGTTAGGAGGGTCATTTTTAAAAGAGTTTCAGGATCAGTAACAACCATATAATATCAGGAATTTTGCAATTAAAGCAGAAGTTTGTGGATGATACAATTCCTCCAAAGCCATCTTCCTGGCCCCTGGAACTTCCTATAATAGATAAGGTATCCTAGATACCAAGGTTGAGCCAAATTCCTTAAGAATTTGGTCACTCTCCTAACACTTTAGAAGATAATTGGTTAGAAACTAGTCTGTGTAATTGGTCAGTTCACCTTCAGAACTTCTCACTTAGATTGGATGCTGTTCTTTGTATAAACTTTTATTGGTTGTAGTTTGAATCCTCCCTGAACCTATAAATATGGCTGCCTGCCCTTTGTTCTGAGATAATCCCTGCTTGACCACCCTTCGCATGAAATAAAGACTCTTGTGGAACTCGTCAAGTAAGGCCTCCGGTCTTTCTCTGCTGGCTAAAGGTGAGCTTTCTGAGAGACTGCTAAATGTTAGCACTCTCTGGTCCTGGTAAATACCACCAGGGACCAAAAAAAGGAAAGCCACATTTGTGGCGCCTCAAACAGTGCCTGAAAACTGAGTTTTCACACTGATGAATGGCAGTTCTTGGAACTGATCCGTCTTCCAGTCGTCAGCACCCTTCAGAACCTGCTCTTTGTTGTAAAAAGAGCAGCATCTCCTGAAGGAATGTCGGACAACCTCAGAAATCCGGAGCTGAGACCTGACGACGTCAGCACAAACCAGCAGCAGCTCGACCCTGTTAACTGAACAATTTGTGAGTATTCTCAGTTTGCCCTTTCTAACACCCACGCGGCAAACTCTGGGTCACTTTCAGGGATTTTTGTTTTGTTTGAATTTTTTTTTCCTCTTTTTTCTGCTGGTTTGCAAAAATATGGGAAACAAACTCACAAATCCCAAGCTTTCCCATATTGAGAAAGATCTTTTCCTAAAAATCTCCAATCTGCTTTCTTCTAACAATTTCACTTTCTCAGAAGGACACCTTTCTAAATCTAACCTAAAACATTTCATTAAATGGCTTTCTGCTGAATTTCCTCACTCTAACTCTGAAACTATCACTTCACCCTCCTTCTTAGATGCTATCGGTACTCACATCTATCTCTTAAAAACTCAAGGCAAACTTCATGTTTCTTCATTTATTCCTTTATTTTAACATATAGTACATGCAGTTAAAAATCAAATTCCTCCCACTCAAAATGATCCCAGCTCTGTCCCAGCCCGTCTCTCCTTCCCCGATCCCTTCCCCCCGCATCCTGACCATGAAAAACCCCCTTCCCCCTCCCCTAGCACCCCTAAAACCACCCCTCCCCCAGTACAGCCAGCTCCAACAGCCCTTTCAGCACCCGCCTGTTCCCCCTCTCCCCCAGCAGCTGCACAGCCATCCCCTACTCCCCCAAATTCTATAGAGCTCCCCTCCTCAGTGCCCGCACCCCCTCCTCCTGCTCTCCCTGCTCCCTCACAGCCCTCTGCCGTTCACCCAGTACACGCGCCGTCCCCCGCCCCCCCTGTACCTGCTGTGCCGTTCCCCTCTGCCCTGCCAGCCCCTGCCCCTCCCCTGCCCGCCTTTGCTGTGCCCATGCCCCCCCAGTCCCGTTTGCCTCCCCCACCACACCCGCTGCAGCTCCTGTCCCTGCATCCATCCCGTTGGCAATTCCTCTTGCGTCCGCGCCCCTCACCACCGCTGCGCCGTGCCTGAACCGCCCCTCCCTGCCTCTGCTCCGCCACCCTCGCGTCCCCCCGTGCCGATTGCATTCCCTCCCGTAACCGCCACCATTGCGCCGCCCCTGCCCGAGCTGCCCCACCACGCTACAGCCATTGCTGAGACACATGCATGCGCAGTGCCAGCCGCGCAGCCTGTGACATCATCCCCCCTCACCCAACCTGCTCTGAGTCCCCCACAGCCATTCACCACAGCCCCTCACCCCCCTCCCAAGTCACAGGTGCCTTTTTCCCCCCTCACCAAGCCCCTCTATGCCCCCCAGCCCACACAACGAGCCCCGCCACTCTCTCCCCGTCTGCATCGCACACCATTGTCCCCGCTCCCCTGCACATGCACAGTAAGTGCTCCCAAGCCTGCCCTGGGCACCCACTGAGTCCCAGCTCCCCTCCCCAGGCAGTGCCACCTACAGCTCAAACCATGTCACATCACCAACCTTACCCAGCTCTCATCTCACAAGCCACACATCCCCCTGAACACATACATCCCACTGTCCCCCCCACTCAACCAAATGACAGAATCCTCTATGAGCAATGAACATTGCTGCCATTTCCTATTCATACCACACCGTTTCTGAAACAACTGCCTTGAATGCAAATAAACCTGACCCATGGACTGCTGTCCAATTTCAAGCTGCAAATTCAGATCAGTGGAAAATGGCCCAAAAAATTTCTGCTTTTCCAGTTACTTATAAGAAAAGCAGGAATCCTGGGGCTCAACAAGAAGCAGAGTGGCACAATTTCAACCCAAAATATATTAATGATTTGTCCAAATTGGCTTCAGAACACGGCAGGGCATCTCAAATTTTTAAAATTCTTTAGATGCTACCTTTTCTGGACACACCCTAATTCCACATGATCTGAAAAACCTATCCAGATGTCTCCTCACTTCAGCTGAATTCATGTTGTGGGAAAGACACTCGAAAAAACATTTACTACTATTAGTTGATAAATATGGTAAGATTCCAAATGGGACAAAATACACCATCCAACAGCTTGCTGGTGAAGGTGAATTTGAGAAACCGTCAAAACAAATTGACACACTCCCTGAACAGGTTCTGCCAGAAACAGCTAATGCAGCAAAAACCTCATTCCTTCTAACCCCTGATGACTCAAAACCTACCTTGCATTTCTCTACTATAAAACAAGGTGTGGATGACAGTTTCATAAAATTTGTAGACAGACGTAAGGATGCCCTGGAAAAACAGATTGTTAGTTCTGAGGCACAAAAAGAATTGCTCAGAAAACTTGCCTTGTGCAATGCAAATGAACAATGCAAATCTATTTTAAGAGCTCTGCTCATAGACACAGAGCCAACCACTGAACAAATGGTGGAAAGCTGAACAAAACACACATCCACAGAAAACACAGTAGTCCTGGCAGTTTCTAAAGGGATTTCACAGGGAGACTCAGATGTTTTTGCAGTGGTGAATTCCAAACAAAATGCTCCCTGCTTTTACTGAGGAGAAATTGGATACTTTGTAAAAGACTGCGCAGAAAAATTAGCTTCCCCAAACCCTAATAATAATTTCCAGAAACCGCAGAAACAACAAAAGAACCAACAGTACCAAAAAAACCTCCTCCAAGAGTGCGGCAGCAGCCCTGCACTTTGACAACAAATCAAAAGCTGCTTTCCACCCCAACCCTCCTGTGAAAACAGGGAGACACTTCAACCCACCGACACAGGGGACTCCAGACTACATCAAGTAGATCCAACATACAGAGCGTTACAGATGGGAACGAACCAGGCGCCAGCTGGTAAACAATTTATCTTTGAACTTTACAGATAAGAACTTTTACCGTGTTCCCATAGGAAAGCGTGGACCAGCCGACGGTCCCTGGGACATTTTGATTCTACGTGACACCTTCCATGGCCCATCACAGGTTTTTGTTTTGCCTGAAATACAGTCTGTTTCACCTGGGCAAGAGATCTTTGTTCAACTTAAATGTGTAGACATTCCCTTCTATCTCCCACAGAAAACTTCAGTCACGCAAGCTTTCCTGCTGCCAAAAAACTACGTAGAGCAGATTCCACTCAACCCCACAATTTTGTGGACGCAAATCATGGGAACGAACAAGACCATGCTCGAATGCAACCTTTTCTGCAAAGGAGAAAGAATCAATCGACCAGGAATGCTGGATACAGGTGCTGATGTGACCATCATCACTCACTCGGAGTGGCCAGCCAATTGGCCACTGCAACCAGAGGCAGGTATGATCTCAGGCATTGGTGGTGTCGCTGTGTCCATGCAGCACAAGCACAACGTCATCACCGAAAGCCCTGAAGGCAAGTTGGCCACCATCAGCCCGTTCATGGTAAGGGCCCTCATCACCCTATGGGGCAGAGATGCCCTATTCCAATGGGGTGCTTCCCTCAGAGTTCATTGCCAGGATTTTTATTTGGGACCATTGTTGGAAAGCGCATGTCCTGAAACTCCACCCCTCACCTGGAAAAGTAGTCAGCCTGTTTGGACAGAACAATGGTCCCTTTCTAAGGTCAAGAACAACTTGCCAAAGGCCACATCACCAAGACCACAAGCCCTTGCAGCTCTCCAGTCTTTGTTCTGCGAAAACCTGGGACCAACAGTTGGAGACTTCTGCATGACCTCTGCAAGATAAATAATATCCTCAAGCAAATGGGTCCCCTTCAGCCTGGTCTGCCTTCACCATCGATGCTGCCTCGAGATTGGACTCCTGTCATTGACATCTTCATCATTCCACTGCACCCTCAAGACGCACTGCGTTTCACCTTCTCTGTTTCCTCTCTTAACAGAGAAGCTCCTCTTAAAAGGTACCACTGGCTTTTCCTCCTTCAAGGACTCAAAAACTCTCCCACCATATGCCAATGGTATGTGGCTCATGTCCTCTCCCCAGCCCGAGAAGAATTCCCAGACGCAATCATTTACCACTATACGGACGACATCCTGATTTGTGTGTCAGAGAAGAAGCACCTGAACAAAGCAGTCACCTCCACCATCAAAACCGTCAAAAAAGCAGGATTTGAAATTCGAGAAGACAAAGTACAATACCAGCCCGTGGAAATACCTTGGACTCCAGATCCGTGAAAGAACCATCGTTCCCCAGCAGCTCACCATTCAAGATGACCCAAAAACCCTGACAGACCTACACAGCCTGTGCGGATCCATCAGCTGGATACGCCCCCTGCTGGGAATCACAACTGAAGACCTCACTCCCCTCTTCAACCTCCTCCGTGGCAACGAGGACTTGCTCTCCACGCACCATCACCCCTGAAGCCAGAGAAGCCATCACCAAGGTCCAAGAAACCCCTGTCCTCACGTCAAGCCCATCGCTACGAGCCTAGCCTGCCTTTCCAGTTGGCCATCCTGGGAAAGGCCCCTCATTTCCATGGACTGCTTTTTCAATGGGATTCTCAACTCACAGACCCTCTGTTGATCCTTGAATGGGTTTTCACAAGCAACCAGCCCACAAAGACAGTTACCAAATTTCAAGAAATCATGGCACAATTATCAGAAAAGCCAGAACTCACCTTCACTCCCTTGCGGGGTGTGAGTTCACCTGCATTTATCTGCCATTCACCACTGGAGATCTAGAGCATTTGCTCCAAACCAATGAAAGTCTCCAGTTTGCCCTAGATAGTTACACAGGTCAAATTTCCATCCATTTACCAAAACATAAACTTTTCAATTGAAATGCAGTTTTTAATTTAGTCCCAAAGTTAGTCCAAAGCAGAGCACCCCTCAAAGCTTTGAAAGTTTTCACAGATGGCTCAGGCTCCTCTCACAAATCTGTGATGACTTGGAAAGACCCCAAAACCCAGAAATGGGAATCTGATGTCCAGATAGTGGATGGGTCCCCACAAATTGCTGAGCTAGCAGCTGTCATCAGAGCCTTTGAGAAATTCAAAGATGAACCCTTTAATCTAGTCACAGATTCTGCCTATGTTGCTGATACAACCATGAGGGCAGAACATACTTTCATCAAAGAAATTTCCAATCCCAAATTACACCAATTGATTTCTGAATTGACTCAACTGATATATAGCAGAAAACAACCCTATCATGTTATGGATGTGAGATCACACACTGATCTCCCCGGTTTCATCACAGAAGGAAACCGGAAAGCGGATGCACTGCCCATGCCAGCTCAATCTGCAAATGTTCCTGACATCTTTGCTCAGGCAAAGCTGTCGCATGCATTCTTTTACCAAAATGCACCTGCTCTCATCAGGATGTTCAAACTCTCAAAAGATCAGGCAAAAGCTATTGTGGCAACATGCCCAAACTGCCAAAATTACCAGATACCCCCTATGGGTACAGGAGTCAATCCCCAAGGATTGAACAGCTGCCAACTGTGGCAGACTGATGTTACCCATTTCCCAGCCTTTGGGAAGTCAAAATATGTGCACGTGTCAGTTGACACATTTTCAGGAGCAATTTTTGCATCAGCTCATGCAGGGGAAAAAGCCACTCATGTTATCAAGCATTTCCTCCTTGCATTTGCTACTCTGGGGGTTCCAAAAAAGATAAAAACTGATAATGGGCCCACTTACAAATCCCAAGAACTAAAAAGGTTCCTCAATGGATGGGGAATTGAACACACTAGGGGAATTCCAGAAAACCCCACAGGACAATCCACTGTAGAAAGAACCCACCAAACTCTCAAAAGAGTCCTTAACCAGCAGCACAAAGACACAGAAATTTTGTCTCCAGTTAAAAGACTCTGCGGCTCTCTATGTCATCAACCTCCTCAATTGCTCAGTGTCGGAGCCTGATCCTCCTATCCTCCCACACTTTGCTAACTCAACCCAAGCTAAGCTCACAGAATAACCACCAGTGTTGGTGAAAGACCCAGAAACACACCAAGTTTCTGGACCTTTTCAATTGATCACCTGGGGGCGGGGATACGCATGTGTGTCCCTGCCTTCAGGCCCCAGGTGCTTCCCAGGGAAAAATGTAAAACCATATCTAGGTACTGCAAAAATCACATCTAAAAATACCAACAAAAGTTCTCCTGAGTCAAACACCAAACCTCCTCAAAACCAGACCAGCTCGGCCTGGAGAAGGAGACGTTGCAGAGCTCCCACACAACAGAAAACAGATCATCCTGTCACACGACAGCAGATAAACAAAAAGCTAAACAACCTTCTGCTGGTTCAGCCAAATCGTAGGCCAGACTTAACCTGGCAACAGAACAGATGTTTAGATGTTGTTAACACTGCTGAAAACTCCATTGCTCCCTTTATATAACCCTTAGCAAACCCCTAACCCTATACCCACTCCCCTATCCTTAGAGTTAAGTCAAAAAAGGGGGGGTGAGATAGGGACGAAAAAACCCTATTCCTCCTCTCCCAACTTACAGTTAACAAAATTTGCTTGTGTTCCTATCAGAAGCCACACCTTTGTCCAAAAATGAAAAGCATCTCCGTTGGTGTTGCCCTCACTGCTACCTGGATGCTTCTCACTGCACCGCATGCCTGCGCCTGGATCGCCCCACAGCCCAAACAAAATGTTTGGGTGACTTTAGCAAAGACAAGATAATCTGTGTTTATCCATGGGCTACCTTGATAATCCACTTTCCACCTATTTAGTAGGAATTCCTTTGGTAGCAGATGACTGGCCCATCTGTAACTCAGAACTCCTTCGCACCACAGGTATCAGTGGACAACTGGGATGTGTGGACAAAAATACTGCCAAATGCACAGGAGGAGCCCCAAGAATTGGACTTGCTGGGGTCCTCCAGGGCAACATTTTGTGTCAAATTTTACTTTAGACGCCCAAAACAAAATTTTGCCAATTTGGATTTGACAAAAAACACATACCGAAAAGATATCTCACCCATTAACAAAGCTTATAATTCCCCGAATTGGTACAATGACACTGCCCACACACTTTCAGAATCCTCTCTCCACCCCAAAACCTTGCCTAGAGGAATGTTTCTTATCTGTGGTGATCGAGTTTGGGCCAGAATTCCCTCCCACCTTCAGGGAGGACCCTATAGCCTCGGCAAGCTTTCTACCCTCACCCCAAACATCACTCTGTTGCACAAATTGTACAATTGGAACAAACCCAAAAGAGCTGCTGTCTCCCTGTTTCTACCCTGGGTAGCAGCAGCAAAAGCCCTTAGCAAAATTGATCATTTGGGGTGCTGGCTTAGTAAGCAGGCCAACGTTACATCTGCTGCCCTGAGTGACCTCTTGAAGGACGAAGAAACCACAAGACATGCCTCTCTGCAAAACCGTGCTGCAATCGACTTCCTGCTGCTCGCCCACGGACTTGGCTGCCTGGACTTTGAAGGGATGTGCTGTTTTAACCTCTCATCCCACTCCACATCCATCCACAACATCCAGAAGCTGCACGAACTCGTGAAGGATGTGAAAAAGGAAACCACACTTGACTGGGTCCATGACCTTTTTGGTCGATGGGGATGGACGGTATGGGCTGCATCTTTGGTCAAGGGAATTTTGTGGATTTTGATTGTAGTTGTTGTGTTAGTTATGTTTGCATGCTTTGCTCAATGCTTCAAGAAAGTTGCAAAAAACGTCTTTTTAGTAAATACAGAGAGAGAAATTGTAGATGATACAATTCCTCCAAAGCCATCTTCCCCTGGCCTCCGGAACTTCCTATAATAGATAAGGTATCCTAGATACCAAGGTTGAGCCAAATTCCTTAAGAATTTGGTCACTCACTTAACACTTTAGAAGATAATTGGTTAGAAACTAGTCTGTGTAATTGGTCAGTTCACCTTCAGAACTTCTCACTTAGATTGGATGCTGTTCTTTGTATAAACTTTTATTGGTTGTAGTTTGAATCCTCCCTGAACCTATAAATATGGCTGCCTGCCCTTTGTTCTGAGATAATCCCTGCTTGACCACCCTTCGCATGAAATAAAGACTCTTGTGGAACTCGTCAAGTAAGGCCTCCGGTCTTTCTCTGCTGGCTAAAGGTGAGCTTTCTGAGAGACTGCTAAATGTTAGCACTCTCTGGTCCTGGTAAATACCACCAGGGACCAAAAAAAAGGAAAGCCACAGAAGTTCTGACCTTGACTTCTACAGTATCTTTAACAAGAGTTACAGTAACTTCACAACTATAAGGCGCACCAGATTATAAGGCGCACTTCCGGGTGTCGGCAAATTTCCAAACTTTTGCCCATATAAAACGCACCGGACTACAAGGCACACTTTTTTTTCTGCAGCAAAGATCCGCCACCGGCTCCCTCCGTGCAGCTGCTGGCCATGGCCCCGCCTGCACCCGTCAGCCGCAGCCCTGCTGGCTCCCCCACAGCTTGCACTTCCTGGTTGGTAAACTTCTGAAATTTGTCCATATATAAGGCGCACTTCTGGGTTTCCATCAACATTTTAGTCAAAATGGTGCACGCCTTATAGTCATGAAATTACTGTTCCTAAATTAGGATATTCAGTTACAGCTACCGAAAGCCTGCTAAATAATTTTTTAAAAATTTGATTTAAAAACTTAGTAGGTTCTATGAATGTTTGAAGCCAAAATCAAGGGAAAAAATCTCATAATCAAGAAAAAAACATATCTTAATTAATTTAGTTCTTGTATTTCTGATGTAATTAAAGTCTAGTTCTAAGAGATTATTAAATGTCTCTACAACTAATATTTTACGTAAACACAGCATTTAACAACCAATGGATTATTGTGTCAACAAACCACAAAGTTCAAAAACACAGTTTAAGGTATCACCTCACAGGACTGCTTGCTCTCCATGATCTTTAATATGGAGTCTTTTAGCGCATGATGAACAAAACTTGTTGCTGTGGCTTTCATATACTGCTCCATAAGTGTGCTTGCTAAAGTGGTGGCACGGAACAAGGTAGTTGCTTCATCTGAAAAAATAAATTGGAAAGAGAAAAACTGAGAAAAGGAGACATCAAAAACAGAGGTTACTCTTTGACATAAGCTGCAACTAAAGGAGAAAACAAGGATAGCACCAGAACCCTTTCCTCCCCACCTGCCCAGAATTCCAGTAAGCTTTTTTGTGATTTAGTGCTGTACCTTCCATGCTTATCTCCCTGTCATTTAGTGTTCGTAACAACAGGGACTCGAGCTTTTCATGAAGAAAAATCTTCAGTAAAATGCCAGCCAACAGTGTTCTATCCTGTCCACAAACATGTGATAAAGCATAGACTACATGAAGTTCTTTCTGGAGTATAAGCTGAAAGAAAAACAATTTTAAAATATTCAGAAGCTTCTCCTTACATATTATAGTTTTGGAAAAATATGATATTACATATCTATATATCCATATATATATAGCTGTCACTTAAAAATATTTGATTACATCAACCTGTGTTACTGACATCCCTCTCAACCAGTGAAAAAAATTTGTTTTGACAGATAAACCACGGATGGTTAAACTTAAGTTCATACCTCTTTAAACTCACTGTACTCTTCTTCTGGCATGATCTTCTCCATGGAATATCGAGCTCGAACACGCAAAGATCCTGGCTCAATACCCTTTAATGGTACATGGGAACTGAGTTGAAACCACTCATCTGTTGCATGTCCTTTTTGTAATCGGCTTAATTGGCAACGCATAAACACTTAAAGAAAGAAAAATGTTGTTTAGGTACATTATCTCCACCAACACAGTGCTACTACTGAATAAAAAAATAGTTTCATTTCAGCACATTGTCATAGTTCAGGAAAAAAATACCAGCAAGAGTAAACAAAATGTTTTTCATTAATATATTAATGGATTCATTCTCTCTTCAATGTTTTAACTGTGTCCTGTAAACTGAAGAAGAAATATATGGCAATGTGTAAAGAATGTATACATAAATGAATGTATACATTAAAAGAATGTGCATATCAATTCAAAAATGCCAAACGAATATTGATATAGCTTTCCTGGTAACACTGAAGTAAGTAAAACAGTGCTACCCTGAAAATTCAGCTAGCAGTCCGAAACTAAAAAACAGATTAAATCTTTAGAATTCACTACTCCCTTTCCAGCTTGGGTCGACACCACCATTAGGGTCTGCTCCTATTTATATTATTACAGTGTTCCTATGGTATTCCCAAACACTGACACACATATTAGTTTTACAGTAACTCCAAGTAACAGTTTATATGTATTAGGTTAAAAAGTGTTCCCAAGCACTTGCTGACTGGATAATGAAAATCAACTCAAAAATAGTCAAATCATTACCTGGTGATGATGATACACTATAATTGCTAAGCAATTACTTGGACTGCAGCTACAGCTACAGCTACAGCAGCTGTGAGGGGACACAGGCCCATCCAGAGCAGGAACATGTGATCCTGAGTGGAGGGGTTTTTTCCACAAAGAAAGGCCTAGGCACTTTCAGAGACAACATTGTGCCTGTGAAACAGCCACCATGCTCCAAGAGGAGTCCACAATTAGCTTTACATTTAACCTATCAGTCTGCACCTCTCAGTCAGGCATGCTCTTTCCATGACAAAGATGTTTGTGTTTACTTTCCTCACATGAAAAACAAAAAAGCTATAAAACTGAGAGCTTTTTTTTTTTTACATTTCTGCAAAGCCAATACATCCAATCTGCCTTGCAGAAATTTTCAACAGTTCCAGCAGATTTCTCATTGCCCCATTGTTGCAATACATAGCAGGATATAATTTGACACTAGAACATAAAAAAAATTGTATTTATAATGCCTCATTCATATTATATGCTGCCTACTTCATATCCTTTGGAGTTGATGAACTGATAGAAGTTAATGCATTTACATCAGTAAAATAGCATGAAAAACAATCTATCACCACCTGCTACTTATCACAAGGGTGGATGGAGTGTCATTAGACTAGATAATAAATTGACTTTCTTAGTGTACTTCTCCTTGGTATCAGCGCTCATGATTCACAACTAAGCAATGTGCTTTTCTTCTTATTTACTTGCCCATGTAAGGCACGTGTCCCTCAAGTGAGAGCAATGGTGAATGAAATACAGAACCTAGAATAAATTAGGGTTTAGTTTTTCCCTGAGTTTACAGTAGCACTTCTTAGCTATAATCAAAATAATATTAATTTACAGTAATTTCACGACTATAAGGCGCACCCTTTTGACTAAAATTTTCTCCTGAACCCGGAAGTGCGCCTTATAGTCCGGTGCGCCTTATCTGATGTGCAAAGTTCGGAAATTTGCAAACCCGGAAGTGAGAGCTGCGAGCCGCGGGGCGAGCCGGCAGGGCCGCGGCTGCTGGGTGGAGACGGGGCCACGGGACTGCAGCTGCCGGGTGGAGGCGGGGCCGAAGGGCCGGGACTGCCGGGTGCCTGCGGGGCTGGGGCTGTTGACTGGAGGCGGGGCTGCGGGACCGGGGCCGCTGGGTGGAGGCGAGGCTGGGGCTGCTGGGTGCCTTCGGGACCGGGGCTTCCGGGTGCCTGCGGGGCCGTGGGACTGGGGCTTCCGGGTGCCTGCAGGACTGAGGCTACTGGGTGCCTGCCTGACCGGGGCTGCTGGGCGCCCGCGGGGCCATGGGACCGGGGCTGCTGGGTGCCCGCGGGGCCGCACACCGGGGCTGCTGGGTGCCCGCGGGGCTGTGGGACCGGGGCTGCTGGGTGCCCGCGGGGCCATGGGACCGGGGCTGCTGGGTGCCTGCCCGACTGGGGTTGCTGGGAGCCTGCGGGACCGGGGCTACTGGGTGCCCACGGGGCCCCGGCTTCCAGGTGCCTGGAGGACCGGGGCTGCTGGGTGCCCGCGGGGCCATGGGACCGGGGCTGCTGGGTGCCCACGGGGCCGCACACCGGGGCTGCTGGGTGCCCGCGGGGCTGTGGGACCGGGGCTGCTGGGTGCCTGCCCGACTGGGGTTGCTGGGAGCCTGCGGGACCGGGGCTACTGGGTGCCCACGGGGCCCCGGCTTCCAGGTGCCTGGAGGACCGGGGCTGCTGGGTGCCCGCGGGGCCATGGGACCGGGGCTGCTGGCTGCCCGCGGGGCCGCACACCGGGGCTTCCAGGTGCCTGCGGGACCAGGGCTGCTGGGTGCCCGCGGGGCTGTAGGACAGGGGCTTCCAGGTGCCTGCGGGACCAGGGCTTCCAGGTGCCTGCGGGGCCATGGGACCGGGGCTGCTGGGTGCCCGCGGGGCTGCGAGGCCGGGGCTCCTGGCTGGAGGCGGGGTCGCGGCTGCTGGGTGCCCGCGGGGCCATGGGACCGGAGCTGCTGGGTGCCCGTGGGAGCGGGGCTTCCAGGTGCCTGCGGGGCCGCGGGACCGGGGTTGCTGGGTGCCTGCCTGACTGGGGTTGCTGGGTGCCCGCGGGCTCGGGGCTTCCAGGTTCCGGCAGCACCGGGGCTGCTGGGTGCCTGCGGGGCCGGGGCTGCTGGGTGCCTGCCCGACTGGGGCTGCTGGGTGCCCGCGGGGCCGCGGCTTCCAGGTTCCGGCAGCACCGGGGCTGCTGGGTGCCTGCAGGGCTGCGAGGCCGCGAGGCCGGGGCTCCTGGCTGGAGGCGGGGTCGGGGCTGCTGGGTGCCCGCGGGGCTGCGAGGCCGGGGCTGCTGGCTGGAGGCGGGGTCGGGGCTGCTGGGTGCCCGCGGGGCCATGGGACCGGGGCTGCTGGGTGCCCGTGGGAGCGGGGCTTCCAGGTGCCTGCGGGGCCGTGGGACCAGAGCTGCTGGGTGCCCGTGGGAGCGGGGCTTCCAGGTGCCTGCGGGGCCGCGGGACCGGGGTTGCTGGGTGCCTGCCTGACTGGGGCTGCTGGGTGCCCGCGGGGCCGGGGCTTCCAGGTTCCGGCAGCACCGGGGCTGCTGGGTGCCTGCGGGGCCGGGGCTGCTGGGTGCCTGCCCGACTGGGGCTGCTGGGTGCCCGCGGGGCCGCGGCTTCCAGGTTCCGGCAGCACCGGGGCTGCTGGGTGCCTGCAGGGCTGCGAGGCCGCGAGGCCGGGGCTCCTGGCTGGAGGCGGGGTCGGGGCTGCTGGGTGCCCGCGGGGCTGCAAGGCCGGGGCTGCTGGCTGGAGGCGGGGTCGGGGCTGCTGGGTGCCCGCGGGGCCATGGGACCGGGGCTGCTGGGTGCCTGTGGGAGCGGGGCTTCCAGGTGCCTGCGGGGCCGTGGGGCTGGGGCTGCTGGGTGCCCGCGGGGCCGCGGCTTCCAGGTTCCGGCAGCACCGAGGCTGCTGGGTGCCTGCGGGGCTGCGGCCGCTGGTTGCCTGCAGGACCCGGGCTGCTGGGTGCCCGCGGGGCTGCGAGGCCGGGGCTGCTGGGTGCCCATGGGGCCATGGGACCGGGGCTGCTGGGTGCCCGCGGGGCCGCACACCAGGGCTGCTGGCTGCCCGCGCGGCTGCGGGACAGGGGCTTCCAGGTGCCTGTGGGACCGGGGCTGCTGGGTGCCCGCGGGGCTGCGGGACCGGGGCTTCCAGGTGCCTGCGGGGCCACGGGACCGGGGCTTCCGGGTGCCTGCGGGACCGGGACTGCTGGGTGCCCGCGGGGCCACGGGATCGGGGCTGCTGGGTGCCTGCGGGGCCGCGGGACAGGGGCTGCTGGGTGCCTGCAGAACCGGGGCTTCCAGATGCCTGCAGGGCCACGGGGCCGAGGCTGCTGGGTGCCCGTGGGGCCGTGGGACCGGGGCTGCTGGGTGCCGGCAGCACCGGGGCTTCCAGGTGCCCGCGGGGCCACGGGACAGGGGCTGCTGGGTGGAGGCAAGGCCGGGGCTTCCTGGTGCCCGCGCGACTGGGGCTGCTGGGGGCCTGTGGGGCTGCGAGGCCGGGGCTCCTGGCTGGAGGCGGGGTCGGGCTTGCCGGGTGGGGGCGGGGCCACAGTGCCGTGGCAGCCGGATGGAGGCGGGGCCTCGTCCAGCAAACACGCGGGGGGAGCTGGGGGCGGAGCCTCGCTGCAAAAAAAAAAAAGTGCGCCCTATAGTCCGGTGCGCCTTATCTGATCTACAAAGTTGCGAATTTTGCCGACTCCTGGGGGTGCGCCTTATAGTCCGGTGCGCCTTATGGTCGTGAAATTACTGTACTTGATTTACTTATGTTTTTTTTTTTAAACTCATACCAAACACCTGTACAAGGACTGCAGAGTTGTTATCATAATTTAATATAAATTACTTTGAAGTAGTAAGACGTTTTTCCTGTTTATAATGTTACATTGAATTGGTAGGCTCCTCTCAGTAAGATGCTGCTACTCAACATGAATTAACTTGAAATTAGTCACTGTAGTGCAAAACCAAATCAGAATCTCCACTCCAGTTCAATACACTGTGGTGCTGTCCTTCCAGACCTACTAATTCAACTGTCCATAGTAGCAGATGGAAGTCTACTAATAAATTCTAGGATTTTGGATATTTTAAGTCATATTATATATGTATTTGAGTACAGTAATTTCACGAATACAAGCCGCACCAATTTGACTAAGATTTTGCTCCTAAACTGGAAATGTGGCTAATAATCAGGAGCAGCTAATATGTGAATAATTTTCTGACATCTACAACCTCAGAAGTGCCTGCCAGAGTGCCGACCCGAGCAGCTGCAAAGTCGGCATTTTGCGATTGTTACAAATCTCTACTCTGTTGCACCGCGGGCGGAGCCTGGCTGCCTGCAGGCAGCACGGGGGGTGGGGAGAGAGAAGGGAGAGCTCCCTCCTACCCTCCTCTACCACAGCCCGGGGGAGAGACGGGGGGGGGCCCCGCGCCGCCATTGCCATGGCCCGGGGAGGAGGGGGGGGGACCCGGGCCGCCCCTGCCGCAGCTCTGCGAGGAGGGGGGGACCCGGGCCGCCACTGCCGCAGCTCTGGGAGGCGGCGGGGGACCTGGGCCGCCCCTGCCGCGGCTCTGGGAGGAGGGGGGGGACGCGGGCCGCCCCTGCCGCAGCTCTGCGAGGAGGGGGGGACCCGGGCCGCCACTGCCGCAGCTCTGGGAGGCGGCGGGGGACCCAGGCCGCCATTGCCGCGGCCCAGGGAGGAGCGGGGGGACCCAGGCCACCCCTGCTGCGGCCCGGGGAGGAGGAGGGGGACCTGGGCCGCCCCTGCCGCGGCTCTGGGAGGCAGCGGGGGGCTCTGTCCCTGCCTGCCACTACAGGGCAGCGCCGGGCCGTTGTGACCGAGCCCAGTGGCCCCGCCGAGAGGCAGCGCCGGGCTGGGCTACCTGGCCCCGTCAGCCGCCCCTAGCGAGTCGAGCCTGCACAGCCCGAGCCGAGCCAGTAAACCCCGCCTTGCCACCGTTCTGTTACTATTTGGCAACTTTGTTGCACGCGGGTCCTCGTTGTGAACGACAGAGCGGCTTATACTCGGGTGCGGCTTATTTATGGACAAAAAACGAAATATTTGCCAACACCCAGAGATGCGGCTTATACTCAGTGCGGCTTGTATTCGTGAATTTACTGTAAGTCCTTAGGCAATTTTCCCTTAGAGAAACAAAAATAAGTGAATAGAATTTATGCAATTGATGGTGAACTGTTTAGTATCATTTCTGACTATCTGGAATACTTGAAAAAACTCTAAAGTAACTATGGAACATTCTTAATAGGTAATGTTCAATGTAAAGACCTGAAAACCCAAGAAATGTTTTAAAATACTGAAAAGGTAGCCTTCATTCATGTATCATTTTGGTATTTAAGTTCTGCGTTACAATGGAAGAAACAAAGCAGTGAATCCAACAATTAAATTTTGGACCTTCAATCTGCATTACATGGAAGGAAAAGCAAGCAGAAAAGGTGAGTTAACCCAGTTAATAACTGGTAATATGAATAGCAGCAGCTGTACAGGTCTGCCACTTCATAGGATTCCACAGGTAATATCTGTGTCTGAAAAGGAAAGGAAAGCTGGTTGGTTAAGGAAAGGAACCAGTTATCTTGCTTTTGAAGAGTTACAGGTTTGTTTTGGCAATGCAATACAACATATGTCAGAGAAGGTACGGTTTAGCTCATTTTATTCCAGTGAACTTCTCATACTTCACAGAGCTGAGGATGTAAGCAGAGGTGTATGTTCATTCAAGCTGACTTAGAGTAATTTATATCTCAAAATGAGAGTTATGCTGTATTATGCTTAAGCTGTATGAGTGTAGATAACTGCAGTAAAGATATTCAGTCAATCTTGCCCCTGACCTACAACAGGAAGCCTTCCATCACGTGAATACACAGCACTAACAACATCTCCTTAGTCTAAACAGAGAGGAGGAAAATACAAAAATACTTTCAAAGAAACTATTAAGTATCCCACTCAAGAATAAGCCTTTTAAGATTCTCTTTCTAACCAAGGCTTTGGTTTAGATATGCAAACAGTTTTCCAGCTCAAATGAATTCAAGACCAAAGTCACAGCTGTAATTATAGCCTTTTAGTCTGTCATGGGAGGAGGAGAAAGAAATCTGAAATTAAATCAGATTCTGCAAGACCATTCAAAACTACAGCAATTTCACGATTATAAGCCGCACCTGATTGTAAGCCACACTTCCGGGTGTCGGCAATGTTTCGTTCTTCATCCATATATGAGCTGCACCGGAATATAAGCTGCACTTTCGTTCCTACCAAACTTTCACAAAGTTGCCAATTAGTAACAGAATTGCAGGATCGCGGGGTTTACTGGCAGGTGCCGACCTTGGAAACATTATTTCCAAGCGGAAAAGACAATAACTGCGGCAGTGTACCCTGTAAGCTTTATTTACAAGCGGAAAAAGATAGAAACAATAGTGTTGTAATTTTGCAAGCATTTCCAACGGATCCGTGTTGCCTTTAAACAGCTGCTCAGTCGTGCACCCGCACAAGACTGAAAACACCAAAAAAAAAGCAGAGGAATATCACAGTCTCAGATCAGCCCCGCCGCCGGGGTCGTGTGGGCTCTGGCTTGGCTCAGGGCTGCTGCGGGCTCGCACTTCCGGGTTGGCAAACTTCCGAACTTTGTTCATATATTGGCGGCTCCTGAGTGTAAGCCGCACTTCTGGTTTAGGACCAAAATTTTAATCAAAATGGTGCGGCTTATAATCGTGAAACTGATGTCGCAGTTTCGGTTCAACTGGGCGGAAACACCAATTTCATGTAGTGGTTTTGGTTTGCCAATCTGAAATTTTGTCAGACATAGAGGAAGCCTAGCTGCTCCTCTCAAAAAAAATCACTTAGTTGGGTTGTCTTTAGTGCCAAACCAGCACAACCTACTTCGGCTAAGGTTTCCCAACAGATCTTAATAAACCCCAGAAAACCAAAAATCAATAAATTAGCACTGGCGTAAGTTACAGGCCAGTAACACAATATATGCAAACTGAAAACAACTACAGTAGATTATATATACTCTAAGTGCCTTGGAACAGACAGCTCAGAACATAAAGGAAAAAAACCCCTTGGAACAAATTTAAGGAGGGCAGGGAGAGCCATCCTGTCCTGCAAGCATCAAAGAGGAGGCACAAGGCCGAAGCTGCTCCAGAACAAGTATACTGGGAAACAAGATACCTTGATGAACGGGGAAAAAAAAAAAAACAACCACAAAACTAAACTAAAAGCACTGTGTGGGAAGAGACCTGACCTTAAAAAAATATTTTTTTTACCTAACAGCTTCAAATCCACATTCTTCAAACCCTTTCTTTTCTAGGAAAGCTGACAGATTCTATCACCTTGCTGTTGATTTGCTGGAACACAAAATCACATTAAAGAAGCATCTGTCTGGCTAACACGAGGAAAAGAAAATACAGCTCCTTTCCCATTCAAAGTGATATTGAGGTAACTTCACATTTAAGCCAAAGAAGGGTAATAAGGGAAGAAGACAGATGAGATAAAATGGAAAGAAAAAAAGGGAAATTTTCTTCAGAGACTGCCAAGATTATTTTTTAAAATGAAGACTTGCACCCTTCGCTATCTCACTGTAAGCAACCAAAAACCTGAAAAGAAATTCCATGTAATTAGACTCCATGAAACTTAACATTTTATAAAGCAGACTAATGTAGAAAATCTCTCTTTGCTCTTGGATTTTGATAAGCACAGTCATTGTCTAGCAATGGGTACTGTAGAGCAGACCTATGTCAGACATACAAGACTGAAGTACAGTGAATTTTATTACTAAAATCAATGGAAGTTCTCATCATAAAAACATTAATGGAAAGCCAGTACCAGACATAGAAAACATACCTACGCAGTTTAGTGAACCTAAAATCTTACTTAATTCCCTTGCGACAATCCTTGACAAAAGCAATGATAACCACACAAAGTATCCAGTATGCTGAAATGCATAAGCATGTTTTACAGAAAAATACTTACATATATCTGGATCCTTACTTTTCTTTGTTTTGTTACTAAGACTTATCTCAAATCTATTAATATCAGATGAAAGATCACTAGGAGAAAAGACAGAGAGTCTCAATTAATACTATGCATGGGAAGGCATTTAAGCTTTTCCTAATTTAATTTCAATCCTGAGTTATCACTATCAGCCACTTATATTAGGAGATAGGTGCCTAAAGAAAATTCTGCCCATGCAGAATTTGTCTGAAAGGTTGCTTCTGTATATACACATATACAGTATTTTTAAAAATACTGTAAAACAATAAACACGTTAAGAATCTTAAATCCAACACAAATTAAAAATGAAATTCACTAATTCAAGATAATGAAGACTTACTCAAAGACAAATTCCTCAGACCACACAGGGTTTTGTCCTTCCCTGATGTGTGTTTTTGCTACCTGGACACTGTTAAGGTAGATGTTACAATATGGATTTGTAAAATGCTTTACTGGGAGCGTATGAGCTTCTTCTACATGCAAAATGAGACTGCTGACCTAAAGAAAAAAATAACAATTAATTTTTTGTTGCTAAAATACAAAGCACATGAATGAATTATTTTTAATCCTCTATGCAGAGGCTTAATGTTAATATATGAATACTGAATACAAAACTCTCTATTAGAAGAGCAAAGACCAAAGGTATTAGAACCTTTTAAGAAGCACAAAGAACAAAGTCATTCAAATAATTACTGAAAATAAATATCCAGACCCATGTTTTATGCATCTTGGGTTTTTACTTTAAACCCATTTTCGAGGTATTAGGATTTGCAAATAACTACTTTTCCAGGCACAGACAATTTTGCTGAAATGGCAGACTGGCACTTTGAATACGAGCCATGAATAATTCCAAATACAGTGGTTTATTGTTTGGTGCTTTCCAAACATATTATGTAAAATTCTCTTGTGCAACACATTACATTGTATTCTTTTATGCAGATAAGCACTGTCTTGGTTTTTTGAAGAAAAAAATTCCCTCATTGCCTTGCTTCAGCACCCTGAAGCTCCTCACTGCACCTGTCACTTTATCTGTAAATTCACCTAATTTAGTTAAGTTACTCATAAGTATCCAAACTTCTTTAATATTCACAACCAAACAGTTGTGGTATATTACTTTTTATTCACCCTTTTATTCCCTTCTCTACTGCCTCCAACAAATAACGACATTCAATCTTCCCAAGATTAAATTATATTAGGAATTCTTTAAGTACTTCCCTTTAATCTCCAGTCACTACAGACATAGCTATTTAAGACTGACTGCCCTCTCTGAAATTCTGGTATATATGGTACTTTCAAGAGGCCAAGATAAATTAAGACAAGCATGGCTCAGCATGTATTTATTACATAAAATGAGTATCATTAGTTGAATAACATGTATTTGTATCTAAATGAAATGTAAATAATGAGTATTTTATGTGTCATAAAAATTTTTATAAATTTTTTTGTTTATGTGTTCTATGAATTTTTACGGTTTCCCATGTGAGGCATATTTGAAAAGCTGCTGACTTCTTTAGATTTTTATTCAGGATTTGTTACTGTTGAAAAGAAAATTTATGAACATGATTTTGCACAGGGGAGACAAAATGCTCCTCTACATGCACCTCCAACCCCACAACATCAGCTTCACCTGACGCAGGCGTTTATTTGATGTTCCTGGACTGGATTTTCTTAAACTGCAGAACACCTGCAGAGCTTTCATCCAGTCCTAAGAGAGAAGGATGCAGAAGAATGTAATGAAACCAAGTCAGACACAGCTTCTTGGAGTGGAACAGACATATCTGCAGAAAGTATCTGAATTTTCACTTTGGCTTGGCAAAACCTAAGTTTTTTGTCATTCCACAGTATAAAAATCAGAGTATTAAAGCAAATGTATTATCTTTACTAAGCAAAACGTCAAATAATTTGTAAATCTGAACCATTTTCTTTTAGAATTATCAAGCATTATTAATGGCTAAACAGTGTGACTTCTGCCAATTTTCCAGTGTAGTAATACAAGAAATTGCAAATTGTATATAAAATTTAGCAAAATTTATTTGCTTCTGAAAAAGTACCTGTAACAGACCAAACTGGTCTGATTATTCTCTCCAGTACTCCCATATGGCAGTCATAACACTGTATACTCCAAACAAAAACTGAACAATTAACAGAGAAACGCAGAGCATATATCCAACATTCTCCAGTTTTAATTTGGAAGGTGGAAGATACATTATAGCCTCATTCTCTAGCTACTATCTCCCAACCATTAAATCCTGTACACTTCTTGCAAAGCAAAAAATTTAGGTTTTGACCCACAGTCTTCTTTCTCTTCAGTCCGTATCTCAAAGAACTGCCATCTACTCTCAAAATACAATTTAACAATGTCATTAAAACCCTCACAACACTGCTTCAATCATTTTTCACAACAACCTTCACAATTTAAAAATAAAGGAATATGTACTGAATTTATTCCCAGCTTTGTGAGTTAGACTTCAGCTTTCAAATCCTTCCAAGGAAAAGCTTTCAGCTACACCCCACCAAGTTTCTATTTTTATATGAAATGTTAGAAAGTAAAGAAAGCTGAGCTGAAACAACTGTGTTGTGTATAAACAGAGTGAGCAGCTTGTTAGGGAGTTTCAACACCAAAAGCAAATTTAGCCAAATGTTCAGGAAATAAAACAGGATATTCTGTCTTCTACACATTCTTAATTCTTTTACAGTAATTTCACGATTATAAGACGCACTGAGTATAAGCCGCATCTCCGGGTGCCAGCAACTTTTCATTCTATGTCCATACATAAGCCGCACCTGATTATAAGCCGCATGTTACAATACAGAGTGTGATAAAAGGTATCTATTCTATCACCATCTGTTGAGGGTGGGGGCCGTGATCCTTATCTCTGTGGGAGATATTCTGCTAATGGGCCATCCATTGAAACCAGGTGGGGCACTGCTCCTTATCTTTTCACAACCCATCCTTCCTCCAAAAGTTAATTTCTGCTAATGGCCCATTGAGTCCCACTGTGTGACTGATAAAATTATTGCATCCTATTGGAAGTTGCTCCAGACAGGAGAAAGAGCCCAACATTTCTTACCAAAACAAAAGCAGAGGTTTTAGGACACTAAGGGAGCCCCTTTTTCCACTGGACTCCACAGGAAAACCGGATTTCTCCACATCACCACTGGACCTTTAGAGGGAAACTACACCTTCTGCAGGAGGATTGTTTCAACTGAATCACATCTGTCACTGCAGGAGGACGCAGCCACCAATTAACGGGACTTCTACCAACACCCTGCCTGACAGGGTGTCAGGCTGTACTCTGACTTTGTCAGGGCTTGAAGTTTGTTTCTTTGTAGTACTGTATTTCTATTTTAATTTCCGTAGTGAAGAACTGTCATTCCTAATTCCTATATTTTTGCCTGAAAACCCCGTGATTTCAAAATTATAATAATTTGGAGGGAAGGGTTTTACATTCTCCATTTCAAAGAGAAGTTCTTGCCTTTCTCAGCAGACACCTGTCCTCCAAACTAAAACAGCAACTTTTTGTTCTTTGTCCATATATAAGTCGCACCTGATTATAAGCTGCACTTTGGGTTCGGACCAAAATTTTAGTCAAAATGGTGCAGCTTATAATCATGAAATTACTGTACTTTTTAGAAAACAAAAGATTTTACAGCTATTACAAAAATTAATTAAGAAGCATGGAATTTTACTTATATATTCTCAATTAAAATACAGCGTACTGCTTCTTAAAGATGACAATATTATGGTAGTTATATGATAAATAGCACTACATATTTCTTACGTCATCTTTGCAAATTTAACAATTTGCATTAAACAAGAAAATCTGTGCTTTCCTTTGTATACAGTGGACAAAAATACTATATTTATACAGACTTCATGCGCTAGTGAATACTGTCTGTTATGAGTCCTCTAAAAGTTTTTCATCTCATTCAAATAACATCAAGTGGAAAGCGTAATTTCTAATGTAACATGTACATCAGAAGTGAACTTGCAGAGTTTTAAACTCTTCTTAAACAAGAAGACTGTGTTATTTTAGATACAATCTGTTGGTAAAATAATTTCTCAGAAGTAGGCTTCTATCCCACAATTCTTAATCAGTGAACATAGCTGTTAAGATAGCCAGCAATTAAAGATACTATATAAATCCAGTAAATCTTACACTGTGCAGCATCAGGGCTGAAGACTGTGCATGACTACCAGTTAATATACATGGCAAATAACTGGAAAAAGGCAGTTCAATGACTGCCTGTTCACTTTGGTCACTGGGCATATATACCTGCATTAGCATTTTATTTATTTCACTCTGAAGTAAAACTCTCACTTATTACGCCATGTTTTATAACAGAAAAGACCTGGACAGTAAATTTTTTCTTCTGAATTGAACTATGTCAAAAAACATATGTTCTCCAGAAACAGAAAATAAAAAACAATGCAAGTTCTGCACATGGGAGCTGACTGGAATTTGTCAAAACTGAAACCCTGAAAAATAGGTAATACCGGTGCTGGATTTTCAGCACTAACCTTTCCCCTCAGAGATCTTCTACTGTCGATTTTAACACCTCCTATAAAACCACTAAATATCTGTGATACATTTGTTTACTGTTTCAGAAGAGCAACATCACTGAACAACACAAGATAAAAGGTTATTTTTCTTACATTTAGCAAATTAAGATCTCACCTGTGCTTGTTCTGGAGTTTCGCCTGCAAAGTAAAAGATGTAATGCTCTTCACTAAAGTGCTGAACTACTATCTGAAAACAGTTTGGCCTTAAAAATAAAAAAAAACAAAAATTAAGTTTAATTAATCTTCACATATTAATGGACACCTTCACTTGATCTGTGCCAAAACAAAGTTTACACTGAACTAACAGATTTCGCTGTTTGTCTGTAAGGTGCAGCGAATAATTGCATCAATTTTTGTTCATCTACATGTTACCATCACAAATAGAAAGAGGAAGATCTTCAACAAGATATCTCAAATCTTCAAAAACTGCATTTTTTAAAATGCATTGTGTCATTTTAATAAAATGAAACAGTACATGCTTCAGAATATTGACATACTTTTAGAATGGTGTGTATTGAACAAGCGTGTATGCTGTCTTACAGTCAAGGGAAAAAAACAGCCATCTGAAAACACTTGTCAACAAGGATTATTCCTACAGAGTTTAAAAGCAGCAGAGGTTCAGCATTACTTCACAACCATTTAATCATACATTACAGATTTTTCTTTCAGGAAACAGTATTCACCTAAGGAATCCCCTACATCAATGTGTCCCACAGATCTCATGACCAGTGAAATGTGTACTAGATCATACACGAAACATCTGACTGCATGTGACACAAACCTCTAGACCTTAAATGCTGCAGAAGTACAGACTTTACTGTACTCCTGAGCAAAGGGCAGAGACAGTTTTTTATCAGCTATTTGAAATGCAGGAGGAACTCTGTCTCAGCTGCATTTCCTCACTAACAGCTTCCTAAGCTCCTGCAACCATGCACGACGTCCTACACACATTTAAGTACCACCTAGCACCTAACTACGCTCCATCCCACAATACAGGGTTTCTTAAAAGCTGTTTAAAAGAAAAGAAACAGAATATTTATTGATATACAATATATATCAAACTTTCCTGCCTAATTGTCAATTACATACGAAGCATTTCAGTAATTTTTTTAACAATATTCATTCCAGTAGTTAGATGGAGTTTTTCAAAATTATTATAAAGATTTTAAAAACCCACAAATAGACAAAGCATCAGTCTTTGCAGATGAAGAAATGCTACTAATTTTAAACATTTGTCTGTAAGTTTTTTCACGAAGTGACTAGAAGTTGACTATATATAATTTTTCAATAAATATTAAGATCCGTAGGAAAACCAAAATTTTTAACTTCTGTCACTTATTAAATAAGTAAATGTAGTTATTTCTTCTAAAAAACTCTATAATACAGGCCAGTGAGTTGTTTTTGTAACTACCAATGGAAAAATACATAAACTCTCTTCTTAATTTCTAGTGATATCTAAAAGACTTCTGATTCTCAACTTTCGTGCTCATAATCATATCCCTTGTGGTCAGCCCATTTTGAATATCAAAATAATATAGTAAATAAGATTTGATGTGTAAGTAAATCTGTTTTTGCACAATTACTGTACTTAGTCTCTGAGGATGTTTAATTATATGAACTAGTATACTACACAGTACTTGTTCTTGAACAGAAAAGCACCTACAGACTTCCAATCAAGTTAGCTTTCAAATATCAAAATAACGTAGGACTTTTAGAACTTTAAACAATTCTTTACCTATTTCTTGATGCAATAGGATTAAAAAAAGCTGATGTCCTACCTGCCAAATAAACTGTCATGTACTCCATAGACAGAACACACGCTGAGGTCTATTAGTCCTTTGGGTTTTGTGGCTCGTTTTTCACTTTCAAAATAAATAAGCTGGGCATCATTTCCCTCTAATATAAAGTACAAGTTTTTCCATCTCTTTCCTTTACCTGTACAAGAACCAAGCAAAGGGTTACAATACTGTTTAAAACAACATGCAAATTTTGTAAATTAAGGAAACAGAAGAGGGCAGTAAAGTTTCTGTCAAATTCCGAAGCGAAGAACAAAGTACAGATAATGCTTGAGTTGTAACATCCGTGTACACATTCAGTTTTATATATGTGATTAAAATCAGATCCTCTTCATAGATGCAGGCAGAGTTGCAAAAGGTTCTTCAAACATTTTCAGTGCTTTCAATAGCATTATGCAAGTGCCTTTGAGCTGCACCAACAGTGAGTTCCTCTCAGTGTTAGACATGTATCTACACAGATTGCAAAGAGTGACAGTGTGGACCCCATTCATTAGACTTTTTTAAACAACTGGACTCTTGACATTAGAAAGTTATTCCTAAAATCTGACCAATGTTTAACAGGTTGCATTACAATACCTTAAAACATACAGCTGAAGAACAGTAATGGAAATATTTTATAAGTAAATTTAAATCACAATCAACCCACAAGCACAACCGTATGTAAGAATCTGGCTGGTTCCACTTGCTGCAGAGAAAGGTTCTTTGAATTACAATCAATTCAGAGCATTCTGCAACAAATAAATGCTTAAATCACAGTACTATTTAGCAAAAACTTTCAGCCTTTATTTTACACTTTAATCATCATAAATCCACTGTCTCCTTAATAAACTATTAGTAACATTGTTTTCATAATACAAATGTAACAGTTATTTATTATATCATGATATAATAATAGGATAATAATGGAGAGTGATTTTATTGCATTTATTCCACATACACTATGTGCTTCTCTCTACAAAAAAGTACTCCAATTTGTCTCTTTTAGCCTAATTTTTCCAAGTCATTCTCATTTCATTCCTTACTCTATGACATCCCTTTACACTTCTCACAATAAGCCTTCTCAATAAATGAGATGCTTCCCTTATTCTGTTCAGAATGTATAGTTTGGGGTGGTTTGGGTTTTTTTTAATGTCTCTTGTATTAGGTTATACATAAACTCTTACCTTCTTTTTTGCATTTGGTCACTATACAGAATACCACCTGTAACTTATCCTTCTTGTCATTTCCAGAAATTTAGATATTGATATCTTTTTTTTCTGCAACCATTAACTCTGATTTTTTTCAAAAAGTAGAAATACAACACATTGCAAGGGATTAGTTTCCTCAAAACTTCAAAGACTTATTAAATGCAAATTCTTCAGAATGATTCTGAAGATTACACTGAAATACTCCAAGCTGTCAGTTTTCAATGTGCTTATTTTATGTTATGCTATGTCAGCATTAGGAGCCTAAAAAGTCACTATATCCTTTATATGGCTGACTGTGCATTTTATATTTAAGATTGAAAACATACAACCTGACTTAGAGTAACAAAATTAAACCACCTGTTCTCTGCAGCGAATCTGCAGATTTAGGTCTCTCAAACCTCTGTTAGAACTTAGCGAGTTCCATATTAAGCACAAACACTTCATGAAAATATTTTATTTCATGATTTTGAATGCTATCTTGACAAGGATGCCTAGTTTATGTGCTGCATGGATTTTTTCAGAACTGCCAACCAAAATTTTCACGCTGCATGTAATTTGGTGTATTACACTGTTCTATTCATCTACCACTTAAGGAAAGAGATCTTTCATACTCCTTACGTACTTTCTAGAACATTTTGCCTACTTCAATTTCATTCTTTCTAGTACCACTAAACTCAGCTAAATTCAGCTAGGAGGTGCTGATCTCTGCTCTCTAGTGACCAACAGTAGGGCACAAGGAAATGGAAAGAAGTTGAATCAGGAAAAGTTCAGATTAGACCTTAGGAAAAAGTTCTTCACTGAGGAGGTCGCTGGTCCTTAGAACAGAGGATGCAGGAAATGCTCACAGCCTGTCAGGGTTTAAGGAGCATCTAGATCATGCTCTTAGTCATGTGGTTTAGCTTTTGGTAGCCCTTCCAATTTACGATACTGTAGGATTCTATGATCCTTATTGGCTTTTCCCCTTCCTTTTAAAAAACAATAGAAGCATAGAAGCAAACATAACTCACTTTTTTTCAGAAGATAACCTTTTTTGACAATATTTTTATAAAAAGCATCCTTTGTTTTCCGACGAATTGTATTGTAGATTTCTTTTCCATCCAATGTATCATTAAACACTTGTTCTTGGTGCTAGAAAATGTATCAGAAGAACATACTTTAAGATCAGAAATTGCCATTAAAAATGCATCCTATGAAGCTGAGATCAGGATCATCTTACTGAATGGTACCAACCCATTATTACTGGTTTCTCACTCATTTTACTAAAGCATTCATTTTTCATACAGTACACTTGTTAGAAATGTACTGTAATTCTTTCCCTATTTCTAAAACTGAAAAAATAGGAGTTTTCAATACAGAACAACTTCGACATAGTAAGTTCTTTTCATGTAAAAAAAACCCATTATCTTTCACTGTGATTTCACTGTGTTAAAATTTGTGCCAGTCTTTAAAGGTTTATCTAGCTTCTGTCTTCTACCAAAGCTTATTAGGCCTGAGTAATCATAGATAAACCCTGAAGCAATAAAAATGGTGCCAATCGTAATTAAAACCATCTCAAAGTAGCACATTAGAACTCACATGCTGTAACTGAGTAGAACTCATCATAAGAAAGCAGAAACAGGAAACAGAAAAAATGATAAATTTACACACAAAAAAAAAGGTAGTATCTAGAAACGCAAGTAATAAATACGATCAAAACCCAAGCCAGCTCTGTCTTTACTAAGTAACCTGATCAACAAAAGTTCTTCAGCCATAAAAAAAAACCAACAAAAGCAAGACTATAAAGTAGTAAGGACATTGCTAAGATAAGGAGATGTATGAACTGGTTCTTACATAATATTCTACTTTTCTTTCTGTGCGTATATTTGTAAGAATTACAATTTTTATCAAAATAACAATAGAAAGATGAAGAATAATTTGGTAATACTAAAAGGAATTACAGGACCTACAATGGAAGGTATATCCATATGTTATGAAATGATAATGTAACACAACATAATTTACACAATCATGTGATAACATCTGTAACATAAGTGCACAAGGAGTAGTGCACGAAACAAGAGATCTAGTGACAAATATTTCACGTAAATATATCAGACACAGGAATTCCATCAGATCAGCTCTAAAATGATGCTAAACTGTTGAATTCTTTTTCCCCTCAAAAACACAGAGCATGGTGCTACGTGGAAGGGAGATAACACAAAGCTGAACATTAACTGCACCACTGAGCACTAAGTTTTTAAATAAAGTCACAAGTGTATCTGGATAGGTTAAAAGAATCTGAAGTACTTTCACATGGAAAATGAGTCAATGAAGAGTTTATCAATACAGAAACTGTAAGTTTTGCATATATGAAAAGCTAAAATGAAGACTTACTGCCATAATTAAAGAGGAATAATGGAGCATGAAGAAAGTTACTAAAGATGTTTACTAAGGAGCAGTCTCAGAATTCCTATTTGCTTTCTGACCCAATCACAATACTGAGCACAAGTTAACAGTAGGAAACAAGCAGTATTAAGAAAGATTGCAATAACAAGGTATATATCTCCTAGTGCAACATAGCAGTTACAACGATACTTAGAGAAATTAAGACATGAACAGCTGAGTCACTCACTGGAGGACTGGGCTGCGATACTGTTGAATATGCCAACATAATGGTCTCACAACTATGGACTTAGCTTCTGTGATTGCAGCTCCTAAGGAGCTGTGTTTCGGTTTTGTGACTGGAACGGTATCAATAACACACCAGTGCTCTGACTCTTGTTGATTAGTACCTGCCTCAAGACCTTCTCCATTTCCCACTCTGCCCCCTTCCTCAGTGAGTTGGACAAGATGCTGGCAGCAGAGACAGACAGGACAGATGATGGCAGTTGATCACAGGGATATTCCCTGTCATGCGATATCAAGATCAGCAATAAGCGTGTGGGCACAGAGAGGTCTCACAGAGCAGCTGGGCATCAGTCTACTTGGAAGAGGTGCTGAGTGACTGCCTTTGCATTACTCCCTCCTTTGCTTATAAAACAGTATTTTTTGCTTATAAAACAGTATTCTCAACCCAGAAGTTTTTTTTTTTGCTTTTGCCCCATTCCATAGGAATAGGGAGTGCACAACCAAAGGTGCGGGTCCTTAGCAACTCACCAGGGTCAACCCACCACAGAAAATTACATGTATATTTATTAAGTGCTTTCCAGAGGGAAAAGGAATTATGCATAACATGATACCACTCTAAATTTTTCTGGTACATGTTGAAGAAAGGTGAGTTCACACCAAAACTGGATGCAGCAAGGCAACTATGTAAACACCACAGAGAGACAGGATCAGCTTCTGTGTGCTTAGCTTGGGGAACAGAGGAAATGCTCTCATAATAATAAGAAAGATCCCATAGAGGGGTATGAATTGACTGCAAATCTCTTTAGGGAGGAGACGAAGAGCAAATTTCTCATTTCCACTGAAATAGGAAATACCGGGAACAGAAAAAGATAAAAACAGGTGTGTAAATTTTCTAAGTAGCTATAAGTTCATAAAAAGCTAAATGATGTGGTGTGCTTATTACTGGTGATCTCTTAGAATCAACTTCTCCTATGAGGCCAGTGCACTTCAGAACAAGTGCTGCAGTCCCAGCCCTGCAATCATCCCTGAAGCTATTCACTGTGTATAGGTTTCTTGTGACAGGAGAAAATCCCCAGACACAGAAGAGAGGGCAGACTGGTTCCTCATAAAATGGGACTAAATCAAAGCATGAGCTGAAGAAGAGTTAGCGGCACATACAGAACTTACCATACTTTCTGTTGACTACAAGCCAGTCTTCAGTAAGTGTACGTATTTGAGTATAAAACAAAAGAAACAGATGAGCTGAAAACAAATTGTTGATGACTGACTACTGGCGATGATGCTGTTTAACTACCATTGCTATCTCTGCTGTAATTTAGTTCATAAATTGATTTGATAATGATTCAGTCTGTGATTTCAACATAAAAGAGATTAAATCGTACCTGCATTGGAACAGGATCTTTTAAGTAGTATCCTTCAACAATCTGTTCTTTTCTGTAGTGCTCAATGATGTCGGCAATACTGTTCCAGTAAGAGAAAGAATATTGAAATGTTAAAAACATGAATTTTCCACTGTTTGAGAATCTGTTTTTTCATAAAACCACAGAAAAATTTCCCTCAAAATTTAAAAAAAAAAAAGTGTTAATCATCATAACCTTATTTGCAGGAATGAAGATTTACTAATATACTGAAGTCAAGAAAGTTCACAAAACTGTATTCAGAATGTATTCATACTAAAATCTGCAAAATATTTTAATGACTTGCTTAAAATGTCAAATGAGGACACTTCACTTTCCACACATGTGTATCACCCACTTTCCAACCAAGCTGAAAATTGCTATTTCATTGGCAATAATTTTCCAAGTAAGTCCCACAGTAATTAGCTAAGTGGAATAGGACATATTCTCAGTGAAGTGCAATCTCTTTCTAGAAGGACAGGAAAAGAAAACAGGAAAGATTTGTAGCATGGCTTATTCAGATTGTGATTTGATATCACTGAGCTATCATTTTAAATACCCAAGTCAGTAACACTCCTCTACAAGGAAGCATTCATTCCAGTCACCACATTCAGACTGAAATTGCACTTGGAAGGCTCAGGAGAGAAGTGGTGACAGATACAAGCTGAAATTCAAGGCATTTAAGTTGCTCCAATTTATCTTGGCATTACTGAAATTTATGCTATCATAAAGAAAAGCAGCAGGGACATCAATAGAAATTAATAATTTATATGCAAAATATCGATCTAGAAAAAGAGCTATGTAATTAAGCAGTTAAAATATAGTCAGTGTGTCTTCTCAGTTCGTGCATACTCAGTTGTGTGTTCACAGATACTAATAAGGTATGTGTGCAACATAGGAACAATAGCTGATACTGTAAGTCTCAAAAACTTCTAAAACAAGCTATATGAAGGCATCTTGGTAGGCTTTTCTGTTTCATTCTGAAGCCATGAACTAGTGCCAACTTAATAAACTACCTTCCCACAAATATTTAATTTTTTAGGTACATAAAATTAGATTATTTTTTCTTTCTGTTTTAATGAAATCAAGTAAGTAATTTCAATTTTTACTGTAATGCTGTCTGCATACGCTGTTTTCTACATAAGAATTTCAACTGTCACACTACAAAAATTATGACTCAGTCATTATACTTCACAGTTGAATAGCTACTACCAACATTTTCTAATCAATAAAACAGCATTGCATGAATCTTCTCACTCATCAAATCAATGACCTTCAGTATACCAGCTACTTCCTTGATTAAAAATGCCATTAGGAGCTCCTCAAGACAAAAGCAGGTGCCTCCAAAATTTCTGCAATTTTGTAATAGGGGCTAAGAATAAACACAGTTGTATTTAAAATCTCTTTCTGTAGTTAGAGTAACCTAGTATAGACTAGGACTCCAAGCCTTGAAGGAGCATCTAAGGGCTGCATTCTTCATTACAGTAATTTCACGATTATAGGCCGCACTTCCGGGTGTCGGCAACTTTTTGTTCTTTGTCCATATATAAGCCACACCTGATTATAAGCCCCATGTTACAATACAGAGTGTGATGAAAGGTATCTATTCTACCACCATCTGTTGAGGGTGGGGGCAGTGATCCTTAGATCTCTACAGGAGATATTCTGCTAATGAGCCATCTATTGAAACCAGGTGAGGCATTGTTCTTTATCTTTTCACAATCTATCCTTCCTCCAGCGAGTCATTTTCTGCTAATGGCCCATTGAGTCCCACTGTGTGACTGATAAAATTACTGCATCCCATTGGAAGTTGCTCCAGACAGGGGGAAGAGCCCAACATTTCTTACCAAAATAAAAACAGAGGTTTTGGGACACTAAGGTAGCCCCTTTCTCCAGTGAACTCCAGAGGAAAACCAGATTTCTCCACATCACCACTGGACCTCTGGAGGGAAACTGCACCTTCTACAAGAGCACTGCTTCAACTGAATCACATCTGTCACTGCAAGAGGACTGCAACCACCATTTAATGGGACTGCTACCAACACCCTGCCTGACAGGGTGTCAGGTTGTACTCTGACTTTGTCAGGGTTTGGAGTTTGTTTCTTTGTAGTACTGTATTTCTATTTTAATTTCCCTAGTAAAAAACTGTTATTCCTAATTCCCATATCTTTGCCTGAAAGCTCCTCATTTCAAAATTTTAATAATTTGGACGGAGGGGGGTTACATTCTCCATTTCAAAGAGAAGTTCCTGCCTTTCTCAGCAGACACCTGTCCTCCAAACTAAAACAGCAACTTTTTGTTCTTTGTCCATATATAAGCCACACCTGATTATAAGCTGCAGTTCATGTTCGGGCCAAATTTTTAGTCAAAATGGTGCGGCTTATAATCGTGAAATTACTGTACATGTTCGAACTTCCAGCACTTTACCAATCTGATATACACAGTAAATTGAACTGAACGTGAGCTTAAGAGTGTAGTGATAATTCTCCCAAACATGCAACAAAAATAAAGATTTTCTATCACACTGAGGAAGATTTCTGCAAACTATGTAGCAAAATACTAAAAAAAAAACCTTAAAGCACTTTGTCATAATTTATTGCTGCTTAATCTTAACATCTTGTTTTCTGTTCAGCTGCATAAAATCTCATTCAGACAAATGTAATCTATACTCCAAATGAATCCAGCATTATTATAAAGTAATCTGAAACAATAACAATGTGGTAACTTCCTGAAAGTATACTATTTAATGCTACAAACCCATTTGAGACTGGTAAGAACTCCTCTAACTTGATGATTAATTTGACATCACCAAGGGTGGGGGGGCTCCTGGTCTACCAGCCTCCTAATAAGCCTCCTAATAAGCCTCCTAATAAGCCATGCAACTGGAAACTGGCATTAACCTTTATGAAAGGCTGACCCTGCAGCTAGCCTAGTTTTCAATGAGGATGGCTGGAGGCCAGACTGATTAATGAAGAAGGTATTCAAACTGCCTGGGTATGAAATGTGCATAGGTCCATAAGGATTCAACTGCTTAGCCTCACAGAACCATACGAGTGAAGTCATACGAAAAAGTCCACTGAACTTGAGGAGACCTTGACATTTTCTCAGACTCCAACTGCTGAACCTCTATCAAATCAGAAACCAAGCTGGAATTGACAGAAATACTTTTGGGGTAAGAATGCCCTGGTTCTAAGTGGACTGGAAAAATGCTGATTTTTTTAAGGCAGGCAATGACATCTGTGTGTTTAAGAAGGAAAGTGAGTTCTCACTACTTAAGTCTTCCAGACACAACAATTCTAAAAAAATACTATCAAAAATGGAGGTCTAGTGATAGTTTTTTCCAAAAGGGGAAACACATCATTATTTCTTTCTTTTTCTACAAATTGCTGTATTTTTGCACCAATGGCAAAAGAAATGCATCTTAAGTTTATTCACTCTAAGTGAACTGATCCGTATTTCTGTTCCAAGTACCATGTACATATTTCAATGCAATTTAGTAACTTTTTCCAATAAAGCAGGTGTTTTTCCCCTTTCTTGTAAATACCTATTCTATTATTTGAAAACTCTATTGACTGTCTCAGATAAAATTAGCATTTATATTTTCCCCTTTTCAAACAGACAAGAACGCATGGAGAAGCTTCCAGGCTGCTTCAAATAGAGTAACCTCTTAATTACAGATACACAGTTTATGGTTCCACACGATCCATTCAAACCACAATTTACAGAGTGAAGCAACTGGTCGGCAGAAGCAGTACAAATACTTCAAGAGAAACAAGTTACACTTGGGCTATTTAAGCTGTAAGAATTTGCTCAGTAAGATATAACTACAAAGGAAATTAGGGAAAATGTTTTGTATAAAGGAAACGACAACCTTAAAATCATAGTAGTAAATAATTGTGAGGAGCAAGTTAAGCAAGCATAAAATATTCACAGTTCCTTTTGCCACAAGAACTCACCTATTATAGTATCGGCCTCCCATCATAAACTGATTGTTTGATGTTGGACATATTTTAAAACGCTGAATATTTTCACTGGTCCGGAAATAAAGTGAATAATCACCAGGGGTATTATCTGAAGGCCTCACAAGAAAACTGCACACCTGACCAACTGAAAAGTCATCGTATCAGTGTTATTTTCTTAGTGATATATATAGACCCTTACTAAATCTCTTTCTACATAAACTAGGAAGAACTGCACACTTGAAGAAATACAAACTCTAGAAAGGCAAATTCCAGTAGTGAGCTCAGACTAGAAGAATTAGTACTAAATCACCAAAATTAACGAAAAATGGCTCAGCTGTAGCCTGCAACCTAGCCACCTCTTTGCCATCTCTTAAAACAGCATATAAAAAAAAAGTTTGGTAACATTTTCAAAATAACACGATCTCTCTTCCAGTATTTAAAGTAGGGTATTAAATAAATGGGTCAGAAGTACTGTTTTCATTTAAAGAAATACTAGCTTTATGAAAGTGAAATAATTGATTCCACATATAATAATTTAAAAATTAATTAAATTAAAAATTACTAAATTAACTTTATTTAAGAATATACTCAGTTCTGATGGTCATGAAAGCTTTCTTCTATTGTAGTGTTTTACTGAAGTAGCATCCAGAGGGGTTAGGGAATCTAAATCACTCATATATTTTCATACATATAAGGAAGTTCTGCTACAGTTTATTATTAACAGGATTACTTTGTGCCATATCACTATCACAGTATTTCACATCAACAATACACATACCTGACATCAGCAAATTGTAAGCTTCTTGTTTGGAGATCTTCCCATGGAACCATCTTAACAAAAATGAAGAGAAAAATTAGAAAGCAAGACTAGCAGCTCTCTTTTTTGGTTGTGGTGATATCCAAGGCTCTGGCGCCTATGAAGTATTCTTTATTTAAAAAGACCCAATACACATAGATGAGACAATCAATGTCTATGCTTCTTAATGACTGTCTTTTACCAACATGAAAAGACTAACACTAATATGCATGTAAATAAATTACTTTCAATAAAAATATCCAACACTTGAAGTTGATGTTCAAATACAATTGTGTTTAGAGAATGAGATGAATTGTCCGAAAAGTAGATAATTTGATAGGCATTATTTAAAGTCATACAGTAAGGTACTAGAATCATAAAATCTAAAGCTCTAAAACGGAGTTAAACATATACAGAAAATCTCAAAGTCAAATTTGCCAGAGCTGTGGAAACAAAATCTAGCTTTGTCAGATTAATGAATACAAACTGCTTTGATCCCACACCTTGTACTTTCCCAGAGTCTTGTATCAGAGCAGTACCCCAAAGAAGTTCACAGCCTCTGCTAGTCTCGACCTGATACTTACCACCGTTCAAAAAAGCCTGGCATGCTGCAACTTGATTTGTATTTAAAGGAAAGCTAAAGATATGGTGCTTTTATCTATCAGAAAAGACCCCAATTTCTAACTTACTTTCTATACTACCCTCAGATACTAAATTATGGATTCCTCTGGAAGGTAAACAACTGCTGAAAAACAGAATCAAATCTGCATGCATCCCCTAAAAGCTACTTTCCAAACACAAAATTTCCACATTTGAAGACATCCATACAGCCAAACTGATTTGCAGAACACAGTAAATCAAACGGACCACTGAAATACCTCCTTCTGCCACCAGCCTCTTAGAAAGTGGGAAACAGCAAAATAACAGCATGACAAATGAGGACATCAGATTAAGTCATCAAGGCAGTAGACATTTTTCACAACTATCTGCCACTCATATTCACTTGTGAATGTAGTCTATCAACAGACTGAAATATCAACACACTATTGATTCTAAATTGCATTCAATTTTTAAAAATTTTTGAAGTATTTAAGCAAATAGAAAGAAACTCATAAGTCATGTGACTTTTTCTTCAAACTTTGTTATAAGAATCACAGAATAGTAGGATCACAGAATCCTTTGGTTTGGAAAACACCGTTAAGATCATCACATTTAATCCTTAACACAGCACTGCCAAGTCAATCACTAAACCATGGCCCCATATGTGAAATTTACACACCTTCTAAATCCCTTCAGAAATGGTAATTCTACCATTGCCCTGGGCAGCCTGTTCCAGGGTTTGACAACCTTTCCAGTGAAGGCATATCCAATCTTAATAATCTTAATAGCTAATCTTCCCTGGGTGCAACTTGAGCAAGTTTCCTCTTGTCCTATCATTTGTCACCTGGGAGAAGAGACCTCTTTTGGTTACAACCTCCTTTAAGGCATCTGTAGAGAATGATGAAATTCTTCCTGAGCCTCCTCTTCTCCAGGTTGAGCCCCACAGGAGTTCCCTCATCCCCAGCCAGCTCCATCAGTTGCTCCTCATCAGACTTGTGCTTCAGACGCTTCCCCAGCTCTGTTTCCCTTCCCTGTACTCACTGCAGCACCTCAATGTCTTTCTTGAGTGAAAGTCCAAAACTGAACCTAGAACTCATGGTGCAGCCTCACCAGCCCCAAGTTCAAGGGGACGTTCACGGCCCTGGTCCTGCTGGCCACACTATTGCTTGACGCATGCCAGGACGCCATTGGCCTTCTTGGTCCCCTGGGCACACACTGGCCAATGTTGACCAGCACCTCACGTCCTTTGTGCTGAGCAGCTTTCCAACCACTGCCCCAGCCTGTACCATTGCAAGGGTTGTTCTGATCAAAGGGCAGAAATCATCACTTGGCCTAGTGGGAGCTCATACCACTGGCCTCACTGACGCAGCCTCTCCAGATTCCTGTGCACAGCCCTCCTACCCCCCAGAAGGTCAATGCTCCCACCCACGAGGCAAATAGAGACACTGTTCTAATAGTACTTTGGTGCAGCATTTGGAATTGTTATCTCCAAGGCAACTCCAAGAAAAACACCTGAAAGTGATCGTACATGGCCTCATCTAAGATTTCAGCACTGCAATACCCATTATTAACAGACATACCTATTACAGGATTTTTTCATGTTAATTATCCCTGCATCTGCAGCAGCTAGTGTATAAAGTCATGAGATTAAAAAACAAATCTCTTTGGTCATTTTCTCAAAAACTTACAAATCCCAGAGTGGAAGTTTACAAACAATTATGATTGCTTTTAAACAACAAAACAAAAATCCTTACATTTTGCCTTCATGGGGATCTTCTTCTCGTCCCTATGAGAAAATTAACATATCAAGTGAATGACAACAATACAACTCAATTAAAAAAAAAAAAAAGAAAGACCTTCTGTAGAAAAAAAAAATACATTTAGAATTCGGAGGCATTTTTTAACTAGAGGGTTTACTGAAGATCTATGAAAAGTTTTCGTCTTCATTCATTAAATTAAAATTCAGCAAAAATGTTATTTCTGATGATTATTTCATTATTGAAGTCCTTTTAGAGGTGGTAACTTTTTAGAAAGTTTCAACCTTCTCAGCTTTCCTAAGGTTAAATTACCACTGACCTATCAGTCTACAGATCAACAGTCAAGTACCGCCACTTCTGTTTAGCTATTCACAACCTGACACAGTTCAACTACGAGAAGGATATCAAGAAACATTGGTATTAGCAAAACATATGTACTCTGTAAGAAGTTACTACCAAAAATATCTATCTTTTTTCCTTTTTTGCTTCTCACCCATAAATTTTTAACCCAAATTTCATCCTTGAATAAAGAGAAAGACCTACCACAACGCAAAACTACATTATGTTGAGTTAGTAAACATTTCATGGCAATTAAAAGAAAGAAATGAAATTTAATGATTCTTCACTAGGACAGTACATTTTAAGGAAACGCCTAGTAAATTTACAGTACCATTCATTTATACTTATGTTTGAACAATACATGAATAAACATTTTTTGATAATGAACTAGACTTAAAGGTTTGTTGTAGTATTTTAGAAACTACTAGATGAGTTTACTAAGTTTAGAAAAGTACATAATTAGAAAACAGGTAATTAAATGTCATTAGTTTTTGCTTGATGTTATTTTATCAAGATTTAAGAAATCTGAATACAAAAATTACTTACCACTTCTCCTACCAGGTCTTCCACAATAAGACCTTGTTCATCTGTCCGTAGGTTTGTAACCCACATCCAGCCATCTTCCAATTCATTATGGACAATAAACATGTCTCCTTTAAGGAAACTGAAGAGGGTTACAGCAAGATTTAAATCAGAGATACAATCATAAAGTTTAAAGAACACAATTAATTCTTTAGTATAGTTTCCATAAAACATATGGGAAGACCTATTTGTCAAAAAGGCAGGAGTTGATATTCCAAGCACATGTGTACAGTAATTTCACGATTACAAGCAACACCGTTTTGACTAAAATTTTGCTCCCACCCTGGAAATGCAGCTTACACTCAGGGGCGGCTAATATGTGAATAATTTTCTGACATTTCCAAACCCAGAAGTGCAAACCGAGGTGTCGAATCGAGCAACTGCCAGTAAAACCTAGCTATTCACGATTGTTACAAATTGGTTACTCTGTTTCTCAGCGGGTGGAGCCGGCTCAGTGCCAGCAGTGCGGGGGTGGAGGGGAAGGCAGGGGAAAGCGGGGGAAGGCGGGGGATTCCCTCCTTTAGGAAGCGCAGCCCAGGGGAGAGACGGGGGGTCCTGTGCTGCCATCTCCACGGCCCGGGGGGAAGGCGTGGGGCTCCCTCCTGCTAGCCCCGCAGCCCGGGGAGAGGCGAGGGACTCTGTGCTGCCATCCCCGCGGCCCGGGGGGAAGGTGGGGGGCTCCCATCCTCGCCTGCCGCCACCGCCGCAGGAGTAGGCAGGCTCCCATCCCTGCCTGCCACGGGAGTGGGGGTGCTCCTTCCCCTCCTGCCACCACAGGTGCCGGTGGGTTCCGTGCCCCCCTGCCACCGCGGTGCAGCGCCGGGTCGGGGCGAGTGAGCTCAGCGGCGGCCGGCCCCAAGTGGCCCCGCCGAGCAGCAGCGCTGAGGTGGGCCAACCCGCCCCATAGGTAGCCTCTCACAGCCCGAGCTGAGTCAGTAAACCCCCCCAATCCCGTGATTCTGTTACTAATTGGCAACTTTGCATGCGGGTCCTCGCCGCGAAAGACAGAGCGGTTGATAATTGGGTGCGGTTTGTGTATGGACAAAGAAAAAAATGTTGCCGACACCCGGAGATGTGGCTTATAGTCAGTGCGGCTTGTAATCGTGAAATTACTGTACTTTTCGTCACAGTGACATGGTCACTATATACCAGTTTTCATACTTCTGAATAATGTTTACTATCTAATATGTAATTCAGTGCTGAAAACTTCAAAGTATGCTAATGTATAAAACAAAAATAATACAGCAATATTAAAATACAGTAATACTCTTCTTTTACCAAGAGAGATCAAATATGAAACTCATGTAAAATAACTCTTAGTAGTCTATAAGAATAATATTCCTTTCATTGAAAAATTGCCTTGTATAATGTAAGTTGTTCTAAGTTGTGGAAAACCTATTCATTATGTTCTCACATATGAAGACAAGTGATTCAAAGAGAATATAGAGCAGTCACCAGAGATGCCATGCAATCAACTACAAGCATAAGAAGTGTTAAGATTCAGAATCAGAGAACCACAGAATCAAATAGGTTGGAAAAGACATCTGATACTGAGTCCAACCAACAACCAAATACCACATGTCAACCAAACAGCACTAACAGTCTTCCCTCAAACACTTTCCAAAACAGTGATTCCACCACCACAACTGGTTAGCATTTCAATGTCTAATCACCCTTTATGCAAAAAATTTTCCCCTAGTGTTCAGCCTACAGCCGCCCTGTAGACTAAAGGGGAATCTAAGATTATGACCTCTCATCCTGTCACTAGTTTCCTGGCAGAAGAGACTGAACCCTACCTGGCTACACACTTCTTTTCAGGAGTTGTCGAGAACAATGAGACCTCCCTTAAGACTCCTTTTCTTCAGGTTGAGGCCCTGCAGTTGTTTCTAACAGGACTTATACTCCAGACACTTCACCAGTTCAAATTACCCTTCTCTGGACACACTCCAGGACCTCAATGTCATTCCAGAACTCAGTGCCCCAGAAGTGGACATAGTACTCAAGGTGTGGCCTCACCAGTGTTGAGCACAGGCAAAGAATCTCTTTCTTAATTCTATTGGCTACACCACTGCTGATCCAAGTCAGGATGCCATTGATTCTCCTGGGCACGGCTGGCTCATCTTCAGCCAGCTGGTGACAAGCACCCCCCAGGTCCTTTCCCATTGGGCAGCTTTCTAGGCACTCTTCCTTCAGCCTGTAGCTCTGCAGAGGATTTCATTGTAACCAAAGTGCAGGACCCAGCACCTCGTCCAAGGGAGTTGTCATTTCTGGAAGACTAGTTAATTTAAGTTACTCCTTAAATGTTAAAACTCAGGTCACTTGCAATCCTTTCACAGCAGCACAGAATTTTTGATCATGTTTCATGATGCATCAAGGTACAGGAAAGCAATAAAGAGTTGAAGCTGATTAACTACTATTTCAATTCAAAATTTCATAGCAAATGTCTACGGCATGGTACTCATTTGAAGTAGGCTAACAGAAAAAAATAGCAACAAACCACTATTGAAAACAAAGAATAAATTCAACTGCTATTCAGCTTTAACAGGTGACAGACAACCCAATCATCACTGTATAACTACTGCATGGAAGATACTGTGAAATTAACTCAGTAATACTTCAAACTCAACAAATATTAAATATGATATTAAAATTCAAAGTCAATATTCTATGAAATACATAATTTCTTCAAGAGTATATTACAGTAAATTCACAAATACAAGCCACACTGAGTATAAGCCACATCGCCGGGTGTTGGCAAACATTTTGTTTTCTGTCCATAAATAAGCCGCACCTGAGTATAAGCCACTCTGTCGTTCAAAGCGAGGACTTGCGTGCAACGAAGTTGCCAATTAGTAACAGAATCGCAGCAGGGCGGGGTTTACTGGCTCGGCTCGGGCTGTGCAGGCTCGGCCTGCTGGGGGCTGCTGACGGGGCCAGGTGGCCCAGCCCGGCGCTGCAGCTTGGTGGGGCCATTCGTGGCTGGCCGCCGCCTCTGGGCTCGCTCGCCCTGGCCCGGTGCTGCTCCGTGGTGGCAATCAGAGACGGAGCTCCCCCCAGCTCCCGCGGAGGCGGACGGGGACGGAGCCCCTCGCTGCCTCCCCGAGCCGCAGCCACGGCGGCATGGGGCCCCCGCCTTCCCCCGAGCTGCGGCAATGGCGGCACGGGGCCCCCGCCGCCTCGCCGGGCCGTGGCCATGGCAGTACAGGGCCCCCGCCTTCACCCCGGGCCGCGGTCATGGCAGCACAGGGCCCCCGCCGCCTCCCCGAGCCGCGGCGATGGCGGCACAGGGCCCCCCCGTCTCTCCCCCGGGCTGCGGCAGAGGAGGGCAGGTGAGAGCTCTCCCGCCTCTCTCCCCGCCCCCCGTGCTGCCTGTAGGGAGCCAGGCTCCACCTGCGGCGCAACAGAGTAACAATTTGTAACAATCACGAAATGCCGGCTTTTACTAGCAAGTGCTCGGCTCAGCACCCTGACTGGCACTTCTGAGGTTGTAAATGTCAGAAAATTATTCACATATTAGCCGCTCCTGAGTGTAAGCCGCATTTCCGGTGTGGGAGTAAAATTTTAGTCAAAATGGTGCGGCTTGTATTCGTGAAACTACTGTAATTCAATTTAGAACAAACTGAGAACTTTGGTCTCAGCCATACTCTGAAGAGAACTACAGTAATTTCACGAATACAAGCCGCAGCAATTTGACAAAAATTTTGGTGGAAACCCGGAAGTGCAGCTAATACTCAGGGGCGGCTAATATGTGAATAATTTTCTGACATTTACAACCCCAGACGTGCCAGCCAGGGCGCCGAGCCAAGCACCTGCCAGTAAAAGCCGGCATTTCCTGATTGTTACAAAGTGTTACTCTGTTGCCCTGGCTCCCTGCAGGTAGCACGGGGGGCGGGGAGAGAGGCAGGAGAGCTCTCTTCTTCCCTCCTCTGCCGCAGCCCGGGAGAGAGAAGGGGGGCCCCGTGCCGCAATTGCCGCGGCTCAGGGAGGAGGGGGGGCCCGCGCCGCCATTGCCGCAGCTCAGGGAGGAGGGGGGGTCCCCTCGCCACCATTGCCATGACTCGGAGAGGAAAGGGGGGGCCCGCGCCGCCATTGCCGCGGCCCGGGGAGGAGGGGGGGAGCCCGCGCTGCCATTGCCGCGGCTCGGGGTGGGGGGGGTGGCCCGCGCCGCCACTGCTGCGGCTCAGGGAGGAGAGGGGGAGTCCGTGCCGCCATTGCCACGGCTTGGGGAGGAGGGGGGGAGCTCTGCCCCCGCCCTCCGCCACCGTGTCGGGAGCAGGGGGTGCTCCGTGCCCGGCCGGCGCCGCGGCGGGAGCGGGGCGCTCTCTATGTGCCCGGCCGGTGCTGCGGCGGGAGCGGGGCGCTCTCTCCGTGCCCGGCTGGCGCCACGGTGCGAGCGGGGCGCTCTCTCCGTGCCTGGCCGGCGCCACGGCGGGAGCGGGGCCGGGGCAAGCGAGCCCAGAGGCGGCGGCCAGCCCCGAGCGGCAGGGCCAAGCTGGGCCACCTGGCCCCGTCAACAGCCCCTAGCGGGCCGAGCCTGCACAGCCTTAGTTGAGCCAGTAAACCCCCCACCATGCCACGGTTCTGTTAGTATTTGGCAACTTTGTTGCACGCGAGTCCTCGCTGCGAACGACAGAGCGGCTTATATTCAGGTGCGGCTTATTTATGGACAAAGAACAAAATATTTGCCAATACACAGAGATGCGGCTTATACTCAGTGCGGCTTGTATTAGTGAATTTACTGTATTTAAGACCTCAAAACCCAAATACCAACATTGCATTTCAGTTCTATCCTATAAGAGGAAGAAAAGGTTTAATTGCCTACAATTTTTGTTATGATAGCAAAAAATAAAATGCTATTTCCTCTTAAGCTGATAGGTAGAATAAGGCATATAAAAGACTGTTGTAACCCTATACCCTGATGCCTTAAGAATGGAATGTTCCCTGCAACTCTCTAACTCTCTGACCCTTGTAAAACCTATGGACTGACCAGCTGAAATTCTATTGGAAAGAAGCCAAGAAGTTCCCCTCCCCTTTCCTTACCCATAGAAAAACCCTGAGCCCCTTTGTTTCGGGCCCTTTGTTCCCTGCCTTCCCTCATGGAAGCCACTCTAGCAATAAACTGAAGAAATCCAGAGGAAAGCCTCTAATATCTCATCTGTTCTATATGATAGCACCCCAGGCTAGCTCTGCAGAGTATTCAGAGAGTGGAGTAGACCTTAGGGTGTTGTATCAAAAGACTAGGTATTTTTCTTCATTCTCATACACAGTAGGAAGCCTTAGTTGCAATGTGCTATTAGAGAGTCCCTTCCCAGTCCTATCACCTTACTAAAACACATAATTATAAAAACAAATGTCTTCATATCATCCTTTAAACTATCAGACTGGACAGTGAATCTTTGAATAAATTTCCATCCAAATGAGGATACAAAACTCTGGTATCTTTCTATACATTTTAAGATAATAATCTTAAACCTAAGAAAATTCCCAATTCAACTGGTGTGTTACATGAAATCTGTCTCATTAGAGAAATTAGAAATTAGAAATCGCCACAAATCACTTTCATATCCTCCTGTTTATCCAACTGGAAAAAAATTATCTCAAGAAAGCAGAATCAATCCTAAGTAACCACAAAATGGTCTTTTATTGAAAGATTCACTTCTTCCATTCTTAAATTTTAATTAGTCAAGTCTCAACTTTCTCTTTCTAGTGATCTGAATTGTTTCCCTTAGCTACACATCTACTAATAGATCTGCGGCAGTTCAGAAAAAAGTCTAGCTCAATTCTTTCACACAGGTAAGGCATTTCCATATAGAATTCTTCAATAAATTTATCCTTATGGCAAAAATCTAGGGCTTTATAAAAATATATTTCAAAATTTGTCTTGGGTTACAATACAGAGTGTGATAAAAGATCTATTATATCACCATCTGTTGAGGGTGGGGGCGGTGATCCTTATCTCCGCAGGAGATGTTCTGCTGATGGGCCATCCATTGAAGCCAGGTGGGGCATTGTTCTTTATCTTTTCACAACTCATTCTCCCTCCAGCAAGTCATTTTCTGTTAATGGCCCATTGAGTCCCACTGTGTGACTGATAAAATTACTCCATCCCACCAGAAGTTGCTCCAGCCAGGGGGAAGGGCCCAACATTTCTTACCAAAATAAAACAGAGGTGTGGGGGACACCAAGCTAGCCCCTTTCTCCAGTGAACTCCAGAGGGAAGCTGGATTTTTTCCACATCACCACTGGACCTCTGGAAGGAAGCTGCACCTTCGACAGGACCACCGTTTCAACTTAACCACACCTGTCACTACAAAAGGACTACAGCCACCATTTAACTGAACTGCTGCCAACACCCTGGTTGACAGGGTGTCAGGTTGTACTCTGACTTTGTCAGGGTTTGGGGTCTGTTTCTTTGTAGCACTGTATTTCTATTTTAATTTCCCTAGTAAAGAACTGTTATTCCTAATTCCCATATCTTTGCCTGAGAGCTGTTTGATTTCAAAGTTATAATAATTTGGAGGGAGGGGGTTTAGATTCTCCATTTCAAAAAGAGGCTCCTGCCTTTCTTAGCAGGCACCTGTCCTCCAAACTAGGACAAAATTATAACATTACTAATTTTAATTCTATGTACCTAATGTACCTTCCCTTAGAATTAACACAAACAAATACACTAAGAACAAAATGTCTAATTCTTATTTCCAACCAAAGAAAAGAGAGATACAATCCTATAATCTAACCGTGTCAAGTTTAAGATGCAACTGGAAAATATTTGCATTGAAACACCGACCTAAATTGCTACTATTTATAAACACTCTTGAGAACTTCACAGTTACTACTGTTATTCAAACATACCTTATTTCATCAGTTTCTGGCACTTTGGTGTAAGGTAGAATTGCTCGAACTCTCCTTCTGTCTTCCACAGGCTACAGTTTAAAAGAGAGCAGTGGTTTTTTTCTCTATACTGTGTACTGTATATTCTATACTGTAGAATCTTTCTCCCCAGCATGATGCTATTCTGAGGTTAAGAACTGGTAACATCACTTATATTGGCCTTGCCAGTTTTATATTTCCAAAGTTCAAAACCACTGTCGAATAGAAACACGTAAGTTGTTAGCTAAGAGAGTGCTTATTTAATTCTTTTTCCACTTTGAATGGAGGAAATGTCCAGAATATTAACATTGAGAAATATCTTTCAAGTTTTAGATTTTGTTACAGGGGATATTTTGCAGATTTTTGTTTCATTTTTATTACCTTTCTTGTCTTAAGGATGGGTAAGTGAAAGAAACCTTGGTGATCTCCAGGACGCATATTTGAAACCATTGTTAAATATGTCACAGAACAGTGAAGGTTACATTACAATGATGCTCTTTATTAGCAAATAAATCAGTATGTTCTTGTTTTTACCTGTCTACTTAAAATGATGTTACCACACTGTGTGATAGCTGCAATACCTCTCTCTTCTTCATCGCGTATTTTTATTAAATAGCAAATTTTTTAATCATTACTTTGCATCAGTAAAAATGCATTTTTATTCTCCTTATAGTTCCACATATGTCTATACAAAACTACAGGAAACTTTGTAAAATTTTTTTCCCAAAGAAAATTCTGAATAGTGATTAAAGTTACAATATTTTAGTAAATTAGCCTTCAGAATTTTTATTTTACTTGCCTCTGGAGGTGCTACTGGAAATAACAGCTTTTCCCCTTTCAGCAAGCAGGACACATGACTGTAATAACCGATCAGGTCTGAGAGTGAAGCAAAGCGACGCCCACCAATGTAATAGTCTCCACACATGGCAATAATCCTATTAATTTAAAAAAACAGAAGCTTGACATAAGAAAAGGTTTTGCTACCTACTATTTTTTTTACAAAAGGACATTAGGACCATGTTTAATTCTTAAAACAGTGCCTATATTCAGTAAAATGCAGTATTACTACTCTGTAAGCATATAAATAAACCTAATGTATATTTTGTCAAAAATATTCATATATATTATATGATCCACCAGTTTTTTATCTAAAGAAAGTGTTGATTCACAGAAAAAGACAGTACATTTGTCAGAATTAAAAGACACCAAAAAGAAGGAAAATATAAGCATGAACATCCAGTAAAACTGAAATTATGCACTAGAGTACACAATAGCATTATTACCTGTATCATGCACAACATACACCTTTTGTAATAGGCATAAACTGAACAAAGTAGCAAGTACTTTAACAAATTACAGTAATTTCACGACTATAAGGCGCACCCTTATGACTAAAATTTTTCCCTAAACCCGGAAGTGCGCCTTATAGTCCGGTGCGCCTTATCTGATCTACAAAGTTGCGAAATTTGCCACCCCGGAAGTGAGAGCCGCAAGGGGGGCGGCGCCGCGGGAGCACCGAGTAGCCATGGTGGGGCAGCCGCGGGCAGCCCCAGGCATGGGGAGCAGCGTGGGTTGGAAGGCAGAGGGCGGCCCCAGGCAGCCCCAGGCACGGGGAGCAGCACGGGCTGGAAGGTAGAGGGCGGCCCCGGGCAGCCCCAGGCACAGGGAGCAACGCGGGCTGGAAGGCAGAGGGTAGCCTTGGGCAGTCCCAGGCATGGGGAGCAGCGCGGGCTGGAAGGTGGGGGGCAGCCCCAGGTGGCCCCAGGCACGGGGAGCAGCGCGGGCAGGGAGGCATTACTACTTTGTTACTTTGTTGTGCGCGGCGGCCTGAGCCGAGGGGCCACAGCACGATAGGGGTCGACGGGACCGCAGTGCTGGGGGCAGCGGCCCCACAGCTGATAGGGGCAGGCGCGGTCAGCAGGGCTGCGGTGCTGGAGGCAGCAGGGCCACAGCCCGATAGGGGCCGACGGGACCGCAGTGCTGGGGGTAGTGGCGCCACAGCTGATAGGGGCAGGCGCGGCCAGCGGGGCTGCGGTGCTGGAGGTAGCGGGGCCACAGCCCGATAGGGGCCGATGGGGCTGCAGTGCGCCGAGCCGAGCGAGGGATGGGAGGCAGGGCAGTGGCGCCACCGAGCCGAGCAAGGGACGGGCGGCAGGGTTGCTCCACGGAGCCGTGAGGGGGAACAGCACGGTGCCACAACGGAACCGCAAGGCGGAACGGCATGGCAGCGGAGCCGATCTGAGCGAGGGACAGGCCGCAGGGCGGTGGCACCGCCGAGCCGAAGCAAGGGAGGGGCGGCATGGTGGCCGCGCCGCTGAGATGGGCGGCACGGCAGGAGTGCCAAGCCGAGCGAGGGACGGGCAGCATGGCGGCGGCCCCGCCGAGCCGAGTGAGGGACAGGTGGCACAAGCAGGAGCACCAAGCCGAGCGAGGGATGGGCGGCATGGCGGCGGCGCCGCCGAGCCGAGCGAGCGACGGGCAGCAGGGCGGCCACGCCACCGAGCCGAGCAAGGGGACAGGCGGCATGGTGGTGGCGCCGAGCCCAGTGAGGGACAGACGGCATGGCAGGAGCACCGAGTCGAGCGAGGGAACGGCACGGCAGCTTCGCGGAGCCATGAGGGGGAACAGCACCACGGCAGAACAGAGCCGCAAGGGGGAGGTGGCCCCGCGGCTGCGCTGAGCCAAGCCAGTTGGCATTGGGGGCGGGCGGGAGTGCCAGGGCCCACTGCACGGGGAGGGCGCCTGGGGTTGCCTTTGAAAGTCTACACCGATCTGTGAAAAATGTTTCCAAATTGAGCCCCTGCCAGTAAACTCCACGATCGCGGGTTTTCGTTACTAATTCGTTACTTTGTTGCGCGTGGTACGGATCTTTGCAGCAAAAAAAAAGTGCGCCTTATAGTCCGGTGCGCCTTATCTGATCTACAAAGTTGCAAAATGTGCTGGCTCCCGGGGGGTGCGCCTTATAGTCCGGTGCGCCTTATGGTCGTGAAATTACTGTACTACACTTCTAGACTATACAATGCAGAAAACAAAAACCATCAAAAATTAGCCATTTTGTTACAGTTAGTTTAGCATCTATATTAAAAGTTAAGAAATTACTTTGGACTAATCAAAGTATCTCGTTAAACTCAATCTAAAAATTTGGTATCTAATGGGGAAAAAAGCTCACATAACCATTTCAGTAGATTAACAAAACAGAGACTTCTAACAAAACAGTTTATTTTTTCCTTTAACGTTTGTGTATTTGCTTCAAGAAGAGATTTTTTATGCATAATTTGAATTAAGCTGTTTCTTCCAAGAAGCAACGTAAAATTCATACAAAGATGACTCTTCAGATATTAAATCCAAGCTCATAAGCATATACCAATGCAAGGGGAGTCAGAAAATGCTCACAACAAATGCCGTAAGCTGTTCCCAGCAAACCTTTTGATTACTAAATATAAAATCCATTGGTGTTTTTTGCTTTGGGATTTTTTTGTGGTTTTTTAAAAAATTTGCTTGGTGGTGTTTGTTTCAGATGAGTGTTTGTTTGTTTTGGGTGGGGTTTTCTCCCCTCAAAATTAAGAAAGCAACCAGATGTGCTAGAACTCTAACTGTGCTAATTACAATGATTACTAAGGAACAGACACAAAACAATCTCCTTGACTGACTAATGAAAACTACATCGTGCTTTAAGTCTATTCAAACCACTTTAGGTAAGCTTCTCTATCCAGATATTTTTGGTTCCCTCACATTTCCATTCTTCACCGTATAAAGTAATTTTAAAGCAGCATCATGTTTTAAAACAATAAAAAACAAGTAAAAAGCTGTACAATGAAAGCATAAAGAGTCTAAAATACTGCATTATAATACAATCACTGCTGACTTTATTCGTGTACTGAAACAAAAAGTAGATAGATCACAGTATTCAAAATAAAACACTTAATTCTCACCTAAAATGATTGACATTTGCTTTACTAAGGAATGAAAGCACAAATGAACCTGGTCTCCGATCACTCTCTCGAATAAGGTAACTTCCAGGTTTTCCCGCTTGTCGAAGACGTTCTTCTGCAATTGTTCTGTCAAGTTTTCCATGATACCACCTGAAGAAAGAGCAACAATGTGTGTCCTTAGAACTTAAGTGTTTCCTTTGCTCTCACAAAACAGACCCAGGAAAGGAAGAAAATCTTCCATTCAATACACATATAACAGCAATATATATATTAATATATCCCACAAATTAGAGATCACAGTCTCTTAACCCTGAACAGGCTATATATATTTTGTCCCATTCGACACTTTCATATCAAGTGTACCAGAAGACATTTATTACCTGGTAAAGCATTTAAGGAAAAATTTGTTTTCTAAAATAAAAATACTAAGTTAATTTCTGAGTGCAACTAAATTCAGTGTCACTAAGCCTATACATAAAATGTTACCTTCTGATGGCAAAAAACCACTGTATTTTACAGCTCGCTCTGCATTAGTTAATGTACCAAATTACACTGTACTACCAGTAACAGAAATAAACATTAACAACAAATTTAATACAAACTACAGTAAAGTAGTCAATATTGAGCAATGATAAAACAAATCGTAATATCCTCAGGAGAGCTCTGTAGCTTTCACACATCTTTAAAAAGATAGGGTACACACTTAAGTGCGAACTTGTATAATACCATTAGAATACGCAAAATGGTTGTCCAGAAATCACTGC